>NW_004955606.1:50497-175851 GCF_000276665.1 Chinchilla lanigera
CGGGGTCCCGCTGCGCGGCGGGGCCTGCGACCGGCCAGGGAGCGCGGGGACTGGCGCCCCGGATTGCGGGCGGCGCAGGTGCGTGTCCCCTGTCCCCTGTCCCGTCCCGCCCGTGACTGGGAACGACTCCCCAGCGCCCTTTCCTCCTGACCTCTGCCGCTGCGCCCTTCTCCCCCTAGGTCACTCAAGACCAGCAGAGGAGGGCGAGCCCTTCCCTCGCGCGGCGCGAAGTGACTCGGGGGTCATCGGAGGTAACAGAGCTGCACCTTTACCCCTTCCGACGAGAATGAGTGTCCTAGAGAAACGCACCGAGAACCAGCACTCAGTGAGACTGAAGGGTGCTCCTGCGTGTCCGGTTTCAGAGTTGATGTTTCCTAATGTCTGCTTTCTTGGAGATAAAGAGTCCCTCTAAAACATGCTTCCTAATGAAAAGTTCTTAATTCAGAAATATTCCCTAGGATATAGGGGGTATTTGTATAAGTCCTGAATGGCTCTTTGGGCAGAGCTACAAGTAATTACACTCGAAACAGTGCAAACCTAAGCTGTGATGGTGATAACATGATTTCTGACACTTTAGAAAAATGAAAGTGATAGTTTGCACAGTTTAAATGCTTCCCTGGGCAATATTTCATTTTTAAAGTACCCATAACATTATTATCTTCAATGTACAGTTCAGCGTCTCTGTGCACATTCGCAATTTGTACAGCACTAGCCACTGTATATTTCACTTTTAATTGTACTTTAGAAAAAATTAATCTGATAGGCTATTTCTTGATTATTTCAAATTGGAGGAAAGTAAAATTAAACGCAATCTAAGTATATTTTTTGGTGATGAAAAGAGTGGGTTTTTTGCCCCTGAAATAAAATTTACTGTGTCGGTATAAAAAAATGAGTTTACTTTTCCTCATTAATTAGTGGATTATTGAAATATTGTTTAGTTTATAGTTCTTTAGACTCTCTAATTGTATATATAAAAGCAAACTTTTCCCTCCAAGGAGATAAAAATAATACAAACATTATAAAGTCTTGAACAATTTTTTAGTATATTAATGTCTTTAACACTCTCTGAATTATTTTCTTTCTTTTAAATCAATGAGATAATAAAAAATACATAACCCATTGAACAAATATTTTAAACAGTTTTCTTTGGGAATATGGTGAATAACATTTATCTAAAAGGAATAGTTTTGTGTTAGATTTTAAAGCAAATCTAAACCTCAATAAATCCTGCATTTATTGGAGAAGATTTTTCATTGCAATGCAAAAGCAGTTTCCATATGCACAGCGCTTTCAGAACAGGTTCCCACATTCCACAAGTTTTCTCATAGTGCCAGAGTTAGCACATGGCCTTCCATGAGCTGGAGTAGTGGGCAAGTTGGTAACAGAACAGAACATCTTATCTTTGAGATATTATGGCTTTTCATCAAATATCACTGGCAAGACTTACTAAGTGCAGGGATATATTGCTGAGGAACTAAGTTCTAGTCCTGTCTTCTGTCTCCCTAATAAAGCCATATCCAGTCCTGAAAGGGGGAGGAAAGAAGGCATGAGTGGAAGGAAGGCCTCCCCTGAGCCTACTGGAAGGCAGTTTTCAGTTTTCCAGGGCTCACCAGCTGGATAAAAGTCAACACCTTTGTGAATTATCCTAAATTTATTATGTGGACAGCTAAAGCTTGCCTTTGTACATATTCACTTGGTTGTACATAGATTTGACACCCATTCTCCATCCACCTGATTGCTTTAACAAACAGCTTTCTGTGGAAGTTCTAGTGATCTGGCTGAATTAAATTCTACATTTAGAAGATCCTGGCACCCAGGGTTTCTCCTCAGTCATCCTGGTTTATTGACTTTGTGTGCAGCTGGGCTTGAGAATCACTGGCATAGGCACTGGTATCTATGTTTTACGTGTACAACCTGGGTCTTTCAAGTAACCCACATTCCTCGTAAATGAAATTAATAAATATCCCTCCAATATATTTGGCAACAAGAACTGATTACATGTGTGTTACACTACTGCATTTCAAAAGAATATCATCATAAGAGGATTTTAGTTCTGAGGGTGTAGCTCAGTGGTAGAGTGCTTACCTAGTACATGAAAGGCCCTGGGTTCCAGACCCAGCAACTGCAAATAAAGAAAATATTTTAAAACAAATTTAACAAGATGTACTCAGTTATTCTAGAACTAACATTTAGTGTACAATGGTGCTAAATACCCTATACTTTTAAAGTAATTTAAAACTTTTCACCTGTTAGCTGGAGGATGCACGTGGACTTAGACACTTGTATGTGTGCTTCAAATCTGAAAGCATTTGTTGAAATTCAATCATACCTTCAGGGAAAATGCCTACCATGGTAATATCTGAAGATTGTAGTAGCTCTATAATAAATATTATAAAACCATGTAGCCTTAAAATTCATGAGTTTATGAATGATTCCAACTTATGACAGTGCTAGATGGTTGGTTTATTTTAATGTAACTTATTAAGTAGTGATGTTAGCAAAGGCTCTAGTTGGAGTAAGAGTCACCATTTGTATTCTGACTTTATGCTTTTGTATTCTCTTTCCCTCTAGGTGTGATAGCAGTTGTGATATTTATTCTGCTCTGCATCTCTGCTCTAGCCATACACATTTATCAACAAAGAAAATTACACAAAGAAAGTGAGTCAAAGGTCTCAAAAAATGAGGAGTGCTAGGACTGCTCTGGAAGATGAGCTCAATATCAAACCACAGTGGAAGTCAGAAAGACTGTCTTCTGATTGGCAGCTGTGACTGACCCGCCATGAATGTGTTTGCCAGTACTGTTCCTGCCATCACAGGAAGTGGCAATGCCATCAATTTGCTGAAGACCTGCAGCCTCAGAGAGTTCCAGAGGCCCCTGCTTACCTCTGTGAGACAAGTCCTCCATTACCAATCCACACACCAGGGAATCAAGGAGGGTCATGAATCACTGCTGAGCAGGTCCCACACTTTGAATGCTCTCTTCTGAAACACAGGTTTAATTTGTGTAGTAATTGTGGCCTTTCACTGAGAAAAATGGCCACGAAGCTCTGGTCCTACTTTCTTAAAAATGGAACAGAACTTTTGTTCACGTTTAAAGACAAAGTTCAACTCTAATGTTTTTTGTTACTTGGAAACTTACCTGAGATTCCTTTATTGCTCCCTTGGTGATATTTTAAAAAGGAAATGCTTCTTAGATCACTGTCACTGGTGTTTCCATTGTTCTGGAGTCCAGCACCAAGCGGCGTACCAAAAATTAAAGAGCAGTTCTACTTTCCCTATCTAATGGTCAGTACAGTGCAATAGAGGTCTGGATATGTTATTACTTTTGGTGTATTGCTTTTTCTAATCAACTGTTTTTAATCATTTTGATAAATTTTAACGTTGAAATTAATATCAAATGTTAAGTATAAAATTTTAATATTAAATTTTGTAATGGGACAGAAAATTGATGGATATCAAGGTCCATAAAGGATGTCTGGAGAGTCTACCTATTTTTCTTTGTAATTTGTAGTTAGTATAATTTTTGTAAATTGTGATTATGTTTTTAACTAAATTAACCAGATATAAACACTACTTCTTATATTGAAAGAGGTATCCTTTAGTGATACCTATATCTTAATGAAACATTAATTTATCTCCCCAATATTGTTAGCTTTTCTGTATCATCTTATATTTTTTTCTGAAGGTTGTTCCCAATGCCTGTGATTTCCTGTGACTATATTGTACAGACTACCTTCAGTTTCTGAGGAAAATTAGCTCCAGTTCCTTTTCTAAATTTTGAATTGTTCTAGGCACTAATATCATTGTATAGTCTAATCTTATCTAATTGCTTTTGAAATATAAACTGAGGCTCCTCACCCCAAGGAAGCACAGCATTATGCTAAATCTATATTATGGTAAATCTGCTATTAAGCACAGGTTTATGATCATAGGGCTAAATTCTTTTAAATAGGCCAAATTGAATATATGAAATTAACTGAAGCATGTCTCATTAACGTTTACACAAACACTAAAATAGCAGATGATTGGAGTTAAATTTCTTGGGACAGTTCCAGGAACTAATATTGAGGTAGAGGTTAGTTGATAATTGAATTGAACTACCAGTCAGCCTCAGTGAACTAATTATATAAAAACAAGATGCTACTTTCCACAACCCAGACACAAACTGCCTACCAAAGACTAACTAGATCATGTAGATTTTCACATCAGAGCAAATTGGAACTATACTAATCTAACATTACTACTACAGAACTAAATTGTCATCTTCCTAATTGTGTTGTTTTTGAAAGATTCAGGATTTGTGCTCTCTGTCTTAAGTCTACTCCCAGCAAACAATATCTTCTCAGAATACTTCATGTCTACTGATGTTTCGGTGAATGATGAAGGATTATTATTTCTACTATATTATTCTCCTCATGTAATAATGTATGTGGGATATACCTTAATGAATGATGTTTTTTGCTTTTTCTCAAAGATTTATGCAGGTTGGGGAAGTATTCAACAAAGATATAGTACATTTTATTAGTCAGTGTATGCATCATGTAACCACTGACACTTTTACAGACATTTATTTTATTTCACAGAAGATTTTGGTAGCTGGAGTTTTATAGAATTATAAAGAATGTAGCACCACAGTCCATGGTTCTAAAATAGCACTTAAGAAAATGCCCAACTTGTCCAAATTTTCTAGAAAGACAGCAAAATGGAAGCACCAAATTGCATTTGATGCTTGATCTACAATCTTCTGTACTGATTTATAGACTTTATCTTTTTATTTGAAACTAAATTAATTTTTGGTGAAAAAAAATATTTTAAGGGAAATTGTGTAAAATTTAAATCACAAAAATATGTGTTCTTGCTAATTTATACAAAGTGTGCAGATGAGTATATCTGTACTGATTTGTGCATTATTTTACACTTGTATATTTGTGATTATTAAGATCT
The DNA here is from genome assembly GCF_000276665.1 of Chinchilla lanigera. Lineage (NCBI taxonomy): Eukaryota > Metazoa > Chordata > Mammalia > Rodentia > Chinchillidae > Chinchilla > Chinchilla lanigera. Next base: position 55,442 of record NW_004955606.1, read on the forward strand.
GTTTACCTTTTTATGATCTGATATTTATAAGGCAGTAAATTATTCCTTCTAATTATTAAATAAAAATGAAAAAATATAAATGTTTACTGATTGCTAGAAGTAAAATTTGTGTGAGTGTATATATCCAAACTTTTGTGAGAGAGAAACCATCTAACAGTCAACTTGATGCTGTCATTGGCACAACATGGCTCGAATTAGAAAATATTATGCCGAGTGAAAGAAGCCGAACACTAGAAGCCAGTACTGCATTTTCTCAGTTATATGTGGAATCTAAAACAGCTGAGCTCACAGAAATGAAGAATGGAATAGTGATTACCAATGGCTGGAGTAGGGAAGGAAGGAGAAATGGTAATAAAGCACAGAACCTCAGCTGTGAGGAACAAGTTTGATTTTCTTTACTTTTTATTTATTGACTTTTCAGATCTACTCACTCTGGTGACTACCAGTTAGTTATAACTGAGTACTATTTTCTTGTGGCTGGGAGGATGGATTTCAAGTGCTCTTATCACAAAAATGTCCGATATTTTAAGTGATGAGTATGTTGATGGGCTTGGTTTGACATATTTCAAATCAAAATATGATTCATTGATTGTTTAACATACTATCTCATTGTTCAATTTGGGACAAGTTGGGCATTTTCTTAAGTGCTATTTTAGCAATTATGTTTAAGAGAAGATACCAACTTTTGTTATAAAATATTATTCCAAAAATCACAAGGTTTTTCTACTGATAAAACATCAAATAACATATAGTTGAAAGCTTTCTCTTCCTCACATGGCTCCTAATGGGTGTAACTCAAGCTATGACCCTTTCTGACATGTTATTGCAATAGCCATCAATAGGCTTTAAATTAATGTACTTGAGTGGAAATGCAGGTGATATTTAATTAACAAGGTTAAAGCTGCTGTTGCTAAGTCTAGGGTTTATCATGCCTTAATTATATTGTTAGAGAAATATGGTAAAGAAATGCTTGCTGTTCTCTTCTACTGATAACATGTTTTATTGCGTATAAATTCGTCATGGCCTAAAATTATAGTTTTACATTTTATTGTTATTTTATTTTTGTTAAATCTGAGTGTATTAATCAGTTTCCCACTGCTGGATAAAATACCTGGTAGCTCCAACTTAAAGGATGAGAGGTTTATTTGGTTCATGTTTCCAAGGGCTCAATGCATGGTGAGGTGGCTACAAAGAAGGAACATCATAGTGGAAGGGTGTGGCAACGTAAAGCTGGTTAGTTCATGGCAGCCAGGAAGCAAAACAGCGGAACAGTACCAGAGAGGAGGGGGCCAGGGACCAGATATAATACCCAAGATCACACCTCCATGACTCACCTGGACCAACTCAGAAGTGCACTTTATCAACTCCTGGGCAATTCCTAAGCCAATCAAGTTGATAATTAGACTTACACAAAAGATACCATTTGTTCTATGAACACAAAGGTACATATTTACTGCTTTTTGAATTATACAAATTTATACCTTAGCTTGTATTACTAACATTTAAGAAAGGTCTTAAAATCAGGCATGGTGGTGCACACCTGTAATCTCAGACTTTGGAGGCTGAGGCAGGAGGATCGCCATGAGTTCTAGGCCAACCTAGGCTACAAAGTGAGCCCAGCCTGAACTGCATAGTTAAATTCTATCTCAAAAAAACAAACAAACAAACAAAAAAAAAAAAAAAACAAGCAAGAAAGGTCTTAAAATAATGCTATATGATATATAACATTATACCACTAATATCACATTTTAACTCTTTAAAAAACTGATAAGGTAAAATACCTAATTATTTCTATTTTTCCAACCACACTAAAGCTTTGATAAAATGTTATAAAATAATTTTAAGCAAAATAGATTTGAATGTAAATCTTAACATTTCTATTCCCAAAATTTACTGGTTGTCTTTCTTCCATAATCTGTAGTGAGTGAACACAACAGCTAAATTTTACTTTTCTTCCAAATCTTTAAGAAATGATTCATATACAGTCTGTGTGTGTGTGTGTGTGTGTGTGTGTGTGTGTGTGTGATTTTATTTCAATTCTGGTCAAGATGAGATAATAGCATAGTTATAAGCCTCATACCAGCATAAAGAGCATAAAGTAATCTCAAATCAGACAAAATACACACTATAATTGAACATCAGGCTTTGAAGGTGATCCCTGAAAGAGTGCAAAGAGATGAGATAGATATGTGCTATGATCGTCCCACTTTTAGCTTGAGAGAGTTTTTAGACAACAGTGCAAGGAGTGGGATACCTAGGGATAGGCTAGCAGATCTCAGAGCTGAGATGCTACTGAGAGTTCACTGCAGGGTAAGGGCCAAAGAAGAAAAGGCCTCACATACAGCAAGCTTTAGGGATCCTAAGAGCCTCCCTTTACTACCCAGCAAAGTACTGAACAGCACATGTGTGTGAAGAAACAACTGAATCCACTCAATTAGAACAGCACTTATCAGCCTCTAAAAATATTACTGACCACCTTACAGAGTTTTTAAGATGTTTTCTTTCCCACTCACCCCTTTATGTCATTTTAATACTACAGATTCTCTGCCATTTCCTTAGTACTATATCTGTGCTTTATACATAAGTGTATATTCATTCTTTCCTTCCACAAACTAATTTTGCCTATTGGGGCTCGATTCCCTGCTTGAGAAGTCATGATTAGAAGCAGTGGAGTAGTCTTTGCACAAGGTAAGAGATTAGATTGGCTGCCATCATCTCTCCTGGAAACCCTAACATTTCACAGGATTCTGGGTAGAGTACTCATAAGGATTTGTCTTATATTACACACTGGTATATATTTTTGATAATTACAGCTTTGAAAATGTAAAAAAAACTTTTTTCTTATCCTCTACGCAGTTGATGGATATAGAGATAGAAATAAAGATAGAGAAATACAGATAAAGACAGAGATAAATTGAACACATGGAGAAAAGGAAAATATTTGTCAAAATGTACTATCGTATTTTATGTAGGAACCATTATATCATATTATAAAATATTAATAAATAGAGCTATATGGCCTTTAGAATATATAATAAATATCCTGAACCAGCTCTGCAGATTGAGTGTTCTTCAGATTTTTTTTTGCTTTACCTGTATCTATGCAGCTTCTGTGCTTAACATATGTACTAGTCCATTTTCCACTGCTGGTACAAAACACCTGATAGCTCATGACCTTTAAAGGTTCAGCCCACAATCTGCTTGCTCCAAGGCAGAAATGTCATGGTGGAAAGTCATGGCAGAGTAAAGCTGCTCAACTCATGGCATCTGGAAAGCAGTGAGCAAGGGAAGAGTGACAGAGGAGGGGCCCAGGCAACAACTATAATCCTCAGGGTCACAAAAGCATAACCTACCCAGGCCTATCTAGAAATGTGCTTTACTAGTTCCCTGGAGTATTGCAAGCCAAGTAAATTGACTATCAGGGTTAACCATCACAACGGGAAATTGGATTTTTACTGTCACTTGCAAAATTCCAGAACAGCACTATTTCTGAGGTGAAATTTTCACAAATGGGGGCACATAGAGTACTTAAAATATAACTGCCAATTTAAGTTCTTTTTTGTTGATGCATAGTTATTTTAAAGAAAAACTGAGATGAACCATTTAATTGTTCATAATTTCAATGAAGCATAAAAGATGCTTTAAATTTCTGTACCATCAAAATGTTCTGTCTCACTATCTTTGATTAGGTTTCTCTTTGCCTTCAAATTTCATTTATTATGATAGTGATATGGTTTGTGTCTGAGTGTCCCCCAAAAGACACATGCAGTCATGGGGGGCTTTTGAGTTTATGATTGATTCATGGCTGTGAGTGCTACACCCACCCTGGGGTGGATAGTTTGCATATGTAAGAGAGAGAAAGAGGCTGATTGCCACCACTCCTCCCTTTTGCTCTTGTTGCTTTTGCTGTCTTCTGCTGCCATGAACAGTTGCCCTCTTCCATGTGCTACTTTGCCTTGGATCCAGGAGAGCATGGACTGAAACCTCAGCAGACTGTGAACTAAATAAATCTCTCCTTCCTTAATTCTGGGTGTCAGGTATTTTGTCTCTGCAACAAGAGAAAAGTAACCAAGACAGATAGTTTCCTTGAAGTTAGGGACTAGATTTTACTTTCTATAAATCATGCATATTAAAGTGGAACATCATTGTAAGTAACATTCAGTAAGTGAAAAATGCATGCATTAATGAAACAACATACTCTCAAATTTCTAAAAGAAATGTGGATGACAAAAAGAATGAATCTACCTTTTGGAACAAACAAAAATCATATCTTCAGTATACCCTTTATGGTAAGTACAATATCCCAGAGATTTTCTTAAGCAATTTACACATATAAAATTCCTAAACTCTCTTGACAACTCTGTGAAGTGAATTACTAGTATAATTTCCACTGCATAAATAGAGTGAAGCAAAATTCATTTAACACCCTGATGGTGAGCCACTGAATAAATGACAGAACTAGGTTTAAAATCAGGCAGTCTGGCTCCTATTTGACTCCAGAGTCCAGTCTTCTAACTAGTGTGCCTTACTATCTATCACAGAGATATTATTTTTGGTTATTGGAGTATTGGCAAGAATGGGTATCTCTAGGGTATTCTTCCATAGAAATAATTCTGAATACTATACATGGGAATTCTACTTATTTCCTTAACATTTAAGATAGTTCAAGGTCAAATATGCTCATAGTTATGGAAAGATATTTAGATATTAAAGAAATAACAAATCATATATATTTTTAAACTTTCTATTGCTATAAAAGAAGATATTTATTTGGGCTTACAGTCTTAGTGGTTCTAGTCCGTGATCGTGCAGGTCCCTTGCGTTAGATTTCTGGTGAGCATACCACATGACAATATGGGAAGCATGTGGCAGGGTATCAGGTTAATAATACCCCTTAGTTATTACTGGCTGAACAGGTCCAGAATCTCCTGAATGAGTGTATAGCAAAGGCTAAATAAAAAGAGGAAAACGGAATGATTTCAGGGCTCCAGTGGGATCAAAGCCCTCTCACAGAATTCGAGATTCTCTTGGGCTAAGACCACAAATTTCTCTGGGTGGCCTGTATTTATTTGGTAAGCAGAAGAAAGGAAAAATGTACTCCAGAAGGACGGAACCACTTGAGGACTTCTTCAAGTAAGATATTAAATTAATCCACCCAGGAGTGAGATGCCTGAGGCTACAGTCTTTATCTAGTTGAGATTGAATCCAATTATCCCTGGCTGTCATTTTTGTCTTATCCTTTGAGGCTTTCTGGCTTCATCCATCATTATAGGCCTTAGTAGGGATTATTGATTCACAGAGGTTTACTTACTATGAGTCTACCACCCATCTCGAGGAGCCTAGGCCTTGGACAGATTCACAAGTAAACATGAAAAGCCAATTGGTTCATTTAAGTCCTGCTCAGGTCTGCTTCATAGTGGTCTCCATCAGTAGGGCAACATGTTCTGTGGCCAAGAAGTAAAAGAGAAAAAGGAAGGGAACTAGGTCCCATAATCCCCTTAGAGAACACACCTGAAATGACCTATGGTCCTCCTACAAAAGATCTCCTCCTAAAGTCTACAACACCCTCCAGGATAGTCACCCTGAAGACTTAAGTATTTCAGCATTTTATAACTACTTTATGTGAAAGCAGTGGAGGATTAAACATGTAAACAGATAAACTTTGTGTTTGAGAACTTTTCTGAATGACAATCATTTGGAAAAGACCAAACTGTTTCTCTTTTAATATTCAATTGCCAAGTCATTTCATTCACATTTTTAAAGGTATTCTGGAAATTCTAGCATAAAATGTAGGACCTGGTATCAGTATACAAATGTTGATATAGTATGAGAATGACCCAGTTTACAACTATAGCAATGTGAATATTAATGAAATTATAGTATCCCAATTCCAGTATGCCAAGTGTAAGACAATCAAAACTAAACAACCAATGAACTACTAAAAACAATTTTCTGATGTATTATACAATTAAGTTATTATTTTGCTGCAATCAGCAGGAGAAGAGTTTCCATTGGGGCTCACCCTAATGCTAGGAAGCAGAACATGAAATCTAGAATGGGTGGTAGAGTTTTTAGAGAATGGACTTACATATCAGGATGTAGCAAAGATTTAATTGTGTAACACAATTTTTTTTACCTCATGGCTGAGTTTCTCTATGGAATTATACTTTTAAAAATAGAATCCAGCCATCAAAAGGAAGTGAAAAGTACACTGGAGTCTTAGGAGCATCTCAAAGTATGTACAAATGAAGACCCCCAGCCACACTTCTTTAAGTCCTTCCACTACTCCTTTGGGTTTCAACATCTCTAGCACTTCAAGACCTGCAGTTGCTCTCAGATCTCTCTTTTTAACACTTACTCTGACCTCCTAGTAATATGTAGCTTTTTGTTACTTCTCCCTCTTTGCTTCATTTTCTACAAGCTAACCAGGAAATGACTGCTCAGGATTGGGACTTGAGCACAGAAAGGTTTAGCAGGGCTTCTGCCAAGTACATTACACATCCCAGAATTGTTCAGTTTCTCCATCATCATGTGAAGAACTGCACAAAGTAGCTGGGTCACTTCCTTTGGACATGCAAATACATATGATCACCAATAACTGTGTCTTAGCTCTAGGGCTGCTATAACACCAGAGACTGGATCACTTACACCAGTTTTGGAGTCTGGGATGTTCTCAATCAAGATTCTGGAGTGAGCCCTGCTTTCTGGCTCCAATCCCATCATGGGGCCATACCGTCAGGAACTAATCTAAGCCCAAATACCTTCTAAAGACCCTACCTCCATATATATATCATCACACAGCAGGTTTGGCTTGAACTTGTGATTTTTGGAGGGACACAAACATTCAGCTCATAAACTGTAACTACAGTTTGTTTCACATGGATGGCATTTTCTTTCTCTTCTGGGAGATGCTTTTGAAAATTTTAAGAGCTTCAACTTCTTGGAAATGATCAAAAGTACTTTACCAGGAACAAAGAGAACTTATTTGGAAAGATAATTGGTACTCTGCTCACAAATGAACAGTCTGAGATACTTATTAATACATCTGTTTTTTCCCACTTTGATGAATAATGTAAGTCCTTGCATCATAGGGAATAATTGGATTTACCTCTGTGAACTTCTCATGAATGTTTTCCCAACAGGAAGAAAATAAGGTATTCTACAGCAGTGAAAGGTGCAGGGTTTGGTCCTTGTAAGTTGCACAAGAAGGCACCTCTATCTACAGAGGAAAGCTTGAAGAACTTGACTAAATTCCGATATTTAAAAAATGATATGGAGAAGGGGTTGCTGGGATGTGGGGAGTAGTTTTCCATCAAAGGCCCAAATGTGAGTCCTAGCTGTCTGGATTCCTTTGTCTGTTTGCCATCAAGAGTACAAGAAAAACTCCATAAAAATGAAAACAGTAGTTTATTCACAATTTGGCTGAATTGGAAAGGCACTAGTCCACTCCCTCTGGGCATATGGAAATACTCCAAATGATAAAAGGGGCAGAACAAAGCCAGGAAATGCCCATATATAGAATCAGTCAGGCTCCGACCCACACTAAGGGCTCAGAAGTGCAGAATCCTCTTTGAAGAATCTGGAGAAACAGTTTTTCCTAATATTTAGAGATCCATTTTAACCTCTCAGTTACAGTGTGAAAACTTGTGTTTTTGATGCTTTGCTCTGTGATCCCTAATTGGGAGTTAGTGTTTAATAGGGGCAGAGTTTCAGTTTTGCAAAAGGAAGAATTCAGGAGGTGGATCGTGGTGATGATTGCCCATCAATGCAAAGATATTTAATGTTTCTAAACTGTACACTTAAAAACTATGAAAATGATAAAATTTTGCATGTGTTGGTCACCATAAAAATCAAAGAATGTAGTTATGGGCAAATAAGACTATAAGGCAGAATAAAAAAATAATAATAATAGAATGCATGGCTCGGAGTACTCTGGTGTGTTTGTAGCAGCAGTCTTGAGAGGAGGTGCCTTGCTTCCCTCTGGAACATCTGACTCCTTCCTACTTAGTATAAGAGGAGTGCACTTCCCAAGCTTGCTATTACTTAGCTGCAACAAATTTACTACACATCCAGAAAAGACTTCACTGCTCTGCTTCATCCTTGGGGAACTTGAAGAGATACAGAAATAAGAGGAGTGCCAGGAGTAAGAATATTTTCCCTCTGAACCAAGGCTACTGTGCCTTCAGCTCATCTATGAAACAGTAATAGGCTAATTTAATAACTTATACTTAGTGTAAAATATCAAGCCCAACACTACTTTTCCTTATTGTAGGTGACTGTTAGGGATATCCACCAATTATTCAACTTTTAATCATGTGCTTTCTTCACTGGGTTGATGTTCTCTTACAGAACTTTGGTATAATATTAAAATAATCAAGATACATATTTTACAGCAAGCTGTCATTCTGGCAATGAGAAATTCTCCTCAAATGGTTAAAGTGAACTCTAGCGTGAGCACACAGACTTGCTAAGGTGTTAAGGTTTATCTACCATAGGTAGAGTCAATAACTGAGATATTTTAAAATGATATAAATATATTTTAAAAGATGTCATGCAACATATTGAGGCCTTAACTAACTATATTCAGTGGGCCTTAAGTGACACCACAGCTGGTCTCTGTCTCCTAAATAAAGAAATAAAATTAATGAGACAGGCCGTCCTCCAAAATTGGATGGCATTAAACATTCCAACAGCAGTATAGTGGGGTACTTGTGCAATTATAAAAACTGAATGCTGTGTGTACATTCCTGATCCCTCTGCAATGTCTCAATGGCTATTCAAGATATTAGGCAACAGATCAATGATTCTAATTCTAACAGATCAATGATTCAGATTCTAAAAATTCCTGGACCTTATCCTCTCTATGGGAGGCTATTACCAGCTTCTCTTGGTAAAAATCTTTGTTGACTATATTCATAATAATCCCGTTGATCTTATTATTTGGCCCATGCATACTTAATTGTTTCTTTGGCTTTGTCTCTTCCAGATTTAAAGCTATATGCCTACCCAAGATAAAGATGCCTGGTGTCTATTGAGGGCCTTTAGATAAACCCTCTGGACAATATCCCAGTGCCAATCAACAACTACAATCCCTTTCAGCCTGAAGAAGCCAGAGCAGTCATGGGGTAATGTTATAGGCAGCTGAATTGTTGTTGTTTTTTTTTTAAATAAAAGAAGGAAAATATTAACAAACAGACAACCATTTACAAAATAGCAAAAAAAAATCTAAACAATACAGAGTTACAAACATAGTGGTAGGAAATTAACAATGCTTGTTGTATCACATATTGATATCTTCAAAGTAGTTTCTCACAAAAACAGAGACATGCAATATTGATCAATCAAGGAATCAACTGTTTCAGCAAAGAAATAGAAGACAGTAGTTCAACTATGTTAACTATCCTGTATAAGGGCTGGGGATACAGCTCAGAGGTACAAGTGCCTGCCCAGAAAGTGCAAGGTCCTGAGTTCGAACCCCAGTATCCCTCCCCCACAAAAAATAGGCAGCTGAGTTAAACAGAAATATTATAGGCAGTCAAACAGGGCCAGGCCCTCCAAGGAGCCTACATGAAAGACAAGATACCTTGTGAATGGAGACATTTGCTGTGGGCCAGACCTCAAGACAAAAGGACTCAACAAATGCACTCACATAACTCTCTAAGTGTAAACATCAGGGATTGATATTCTAAATGGGTAACAATCACCTTTAAAAAGCCAGGAAGAGTCACTAGCCCAACCCCCTACAGGAAAAGCCCCTGTTCTGTATTCATACCGGCTTTCTACGTGACTCGCTTTCCCATTTGATTCCAGTTTACTCAATTTTACCTGAACAATTATACTTGTAATCTTCTTGGCTGACCATAGTTTTGTCCCACCTCATGCCCACCTCATTTCCCATTTTCCGCCGCTCTTGGACCTGCCTCACCTCAGGGTTTTGCCCTATAAAGTCCCTGGCACTCAGGCCCGCTTGTGTCCCTCTCTTGGACAGAAGATTCTTTCCCTCAATAAATATATTCTGCTTTTTAAATAAATAAATAAATAAATAAATGTGATATTTAAATAAAGAAGTTTTCTGATTTCCTTAGACACTTCAATAAAAATTTGAAAATAATTTTGAGGGCAACACAACATTCAGAACTAATCTTGGTTATTAAAATTAAAGCCTATAATATAATTGACCACCACAGAAAACTCCCCACACGACTATTATATAAAACTGGCAGCTTCTGTTGGTTTTGCCACTACTAATTAAATCAATGATCAAACTGATTTTGTTAATCCACGGGATTTACTCAATTTGTAAGAAAAGATCCTTTATGTGCATTGTGGATAACCAAAACATACCTTATTGATACTTCTCATAACCTAGGAAAAACTCCAAATGTATGACATGCCTGCCTCAAGAATTATTTAAACATTTCCCATTAAATTTTACTCAGTTACCAAGTTATATGTTTTAAAAGTAGTTTGCCAAAGAAGGAATATTTTCTGGTTTTATTGCAGCTTTCATTTGAGATTTTCCACTCTTAAAGTGTTAATGTGATTTTGTTCCAAATTTTCCATGAACTTTCACTTTGAAATGTTACAGGAAGGCGCCTGAATTTTGTCTGGACCCTTTGTCTGATGGATTCCATATCATTGATTTCATATCTTGTTAAGTATTTAAACAGTAAACTTTTGCACATTCATAAGCAGAATGAATAAAAAACGCATTTTCAAAAGAGACAATTGGATATACCTTCCAAGAAAATAAGTTGATTGGAAAAAATACCACTCAAGATTAGAATTATGATGTAAAAGGCCATTTTAAAATTTTTTTGGTACCAGGAGTCAAACTCAGGACCTCACACTTGGCAGGCAGGCACTGTGCCACTGAGCTCTGGTCCCAGCCCCATTCTGATTTTTAATATCAAAGAATCTGTACAAGTTTCATGACAAACACAAGTGAAGACGTAGTCCCAAGGGTCAGAGCAGACATCCTGACTCCCGTAAGATCTGACCTTACTGTATACTAAAAAGCTTCCCAAAGCCCCAGGAGTAACCAGCTTCCCCTGAGATTCTACAAATGAAGATGACATTGAGCACATTCAGGCAGATGTAGTTTTCCCTCAAGACATTTTAGATAAAGAACCATGATCAAGGAAACATGTCTACACTTTGATTTCCATATTATTATTGGCTATCCCTCTTCTCAATATTTTTGTATTGTCTTTATTCAAATATTAGCATATAAAACTTAAAATCCTAGCCACTACTCTCCTTTTCTTGGCTAATTTCATTCCTATAAACCTTGTGAAATCATTCCAACCCTTTAGATGATTACTATAGTTTACTGTAGATCCTCAAAATGGACTGAGAGTCATTATTAACTTGTTTTACAACAAAAATAGTATAATATTTAGTTAGATTTTAGAGTATGGTTCACACCCTAAACAAAACTTTTCATACACAGCTTTGTGTGTAATGTTTATTTTACCCACTCAAAGCCAGTACAGTAGCATCGTAACTTCCTCAAATTCTTCTATACACCAAGAATAACATAACAGGCAGCCATTTGAAATGACTAACAAGGGGGCTGGGGATTTAGCTCAGCGGCACAGCCTCTGCCTGGCAAGTGCGAGGTCATGAGTTTGACTCCCGGTACCAGAAACAAGCAAACAAACAAACAACTAAAATGGCTAACAAACTTCAGATGGAAATTTGTTAGTCACGAACAATTTAGTCACTAAATCTATGCAATGATCATGTGAAACAGGTGCTACTAACATCTATGTACTGGCCCACACGAAACTGAGGGATTTAAACAGAGGACACGATTTTCCCAGTGTTACCCAGCTAGTGGCTCTGGTCTAGGTGCAGTGTTCAGACTTGGTCTTCTAAGCGTTCTGTGCATTACATGGCTACATAAATAGATTGCAAATGCCATTTTCTCATCACAGTAATTCAGTTTAGAAAAAGTGTAGTGCATCATGTCCAAATCATATTGAAAGATATAACTTTAGTCAAAAATCAAAATTTCCATATCATCATGAATACACAAGTTGTGTGTGTGTGTGTGTGTGTGTGTGTGTGTGTTTCTGGGTGTTAAAACTACTGTCTCTTGCTTGCTAGGCAAGCATTCTACCCTGAGCCAAATCCTCAGCTCCCTAAACAGCTTCTATAATGATCGGCACCATAGAAATCCACATTTTTATTTTCTATACCTTCCCTTTTGTGCTCTTCCAAGTCCTGGGTTACTAGGGATAAATTTATAACACAGACCTGTACATGTTTCCAAATTGCAACTTTCCACTGATGAATACAGTTGAAAATTTTTGTTACTGTTGTTGTTTGTTGTCACTATGTCGTTGTGTGTCAAGCCTGCAATTCAACTATCAATTAAAAAAAACTTTGATAAAACAAAAACAAGAACTAACAACACTTTGAACGTCTCTGTAGTTTAACAGATGTTTCAAGATGCACAATATCAAAAGGATCTGGTTTGCCTGCTGTATTAGTCAGCTTTCCAATTCTGAGACCAAATACCTAACAGAAATCAATTTAAAGGAGGAAATGTTAGGGGTTGGGGATTTAGCTCAGTGGCACAGCGCCTGCCCAGCAAGCCCAAGGTCATGAGTTCGATTCCTGGTACCAGAAAAAAAAACAAAAAAAAACAAAACAAAACAAAACAAAACAACAAAAACAAATGGAGGAAATGTTTACCAGCACCCTGAATATTCTCTCATCAGGCTAAGGGTCCTTCTTTCATTATACCAAGGCTGAAAGGGTCTGCCTTTCAGTATCAAAAAATCACTCATCTGGATTCAGGCATGATTACAAATCCCTTCACTTGAAAATTAAGGGAAGCTGACCTATCCTTCCTGTAGACTCCTGACCAGTACAATGAGCAGGTAGAATGAAGAATCATATGATACCCTCTGGCCTCAACAGATCATGATGAAATGACTTTTTAGAGAACGAACTTCACTGACTTGGAAGGGGATTTTATGCTCTGACTTAAGCCTGGCAGACTTCTTTCATTTACATCAGGGTACTTTCTCATGGCAAATGCCTGGTATGTACATGGTCTACCATGGTGATGGCAAGAGCAACAGGCGGGAGATAGGCTGTGGTGATGGTGGTTTTGCTCAAGGGTTCTACTGGACCATTATGGCAAATAAAAGCATAGAACCTGGATGGGGAAAATGACTGACAGGATATGGTGAGAAGTGGTAGAAGCCAGTATCAGCTCTTTGTGTAAACTTTATACATAATCTTAAACCATTTAATAATTTATCCTTCTTTGCCCTATTCATATCTCAACAACTAGAATTTTATCTTAGTTTAGCCTAAACTAGGTTCAAAAAGAAGACAACTTCTCATTCTAACTTATCTGCTCACAATAACGTTTACCATTTTTCCCTTCCATCAACTCTTTTTTTCTGCTACAAATTTTAACTTCTATTTAGCTTGACAGAGAGAAGGAAAAGATTCTAGTTTTGCTAAACAAAGGTTACATTTTTAAGGGGAAGTACATTGTTTCATTCAGCTCATCACTTGGCATTTTACTAGTTAGTCTGAAAGATAAAATAGTATTAATAGCTACCTTATAATAGATTTAAAATTTCTGAACACTCTGCTAGGGACTTTACATTCATTCACTCAAATTATTGTAGTAGTTCCATAAGTAAAAGAATTGTCGTCTCAGTGTGATAGAACAAAAATTATTTTCTAGCTTGCATCTAGCCAGATTAGACAGAGCCAAGATCAGAAATCAGATCAATCTAAGGGTCAGTCATGCATGGAAGAATTCCCACAACAGTCTAGATAAGACACTATCTGCTCTTCAGCAAACCACTTCTATACACAGGAGTGTGAAGTTAAGTGTCTTTTCCCGTAATAAAATCTACACTGTTAATGGAGGCTTCACTAAACCAACACTTCCTGAATTTATGTTTTTGCCTTCCTCAGAATTTCTTCAGCCCTTCATGTGTATGGGGTGAGATTAGAGGTCTTTTTTATCTTTTTAAATACCAATCTCAGGTATTTTGTTATAGTAACTCAAAAGGTCTAAGATAGTGTGGGCACCTGGTTCTTAAATGCACATTTATTTTGGAGGACATCTTGTATATTTAGTAAAAAAAAAAATGAGAGGCTTCCTTTGGTGGAGAGGAAATAGTATATGTGGGTAAGGCACATATCATGGAAAACTTATGGTTTTTGAGAAAGACTATATTTATAGCAATTTGAAGTTTATAAACAACAGATGATACAAGGAGTTCCCACATACTTCTCTTCCCCACCACAGTTGTCCCTATTACTAATATCTTACATTAGTGGGTACATTTGTTCTCAAGGATGAACAAAACTGATAAATGTTTAACATCCCTGGTTTGCATTGGAGTTCTTCTTTGTGTTAGACACACTATGGTTTTATATTAATGCATAATGTACATATCTATCACTACAGTATCATGCAGAAGAATTTCACTGACCTAAAAATTCCCTGTGCTCCACCTACCCACTCCTCTCCCCTTTTGCACCCACAACTTGGTAACTACTAATATTTTCACTGTCTCTGTAGTTTTGCCTTTTCTAGAATGTCATGCACAGAGTGTGAAAGAAAACCACAGTGAACGTTTAAATTTTAAAAATTTACAAACGTTATAGTAAAGATGCATTGCAATTTCACCCTCAAAATATTCCCCTTTGCTTGGAACACACTTATCTCATCATTCTTGCCAGTTTCTGAAGCAATTCAGGAAGTCGCCTTGCATAAGTCATTTTTTTGTAGCTGCCTGGATGTCTTGAATCAATTCTATATGTTTATGGCAATTTCTATCAAATAAATATTTTGTGTTGTCATTCATCTTACCGACAAGATCTGACGTTGTGTGAATTCTTGCTGTTCCCCAAAGTCAAAATGATGACAAAAGTTAACCATTTTGAATTGATCTGAGATATCAAGGCAGCCAAGACAGTAAAGCTAAAGACACTCATGAAAGAGTATTTCCAGAACTACTTCAGAAAGCAGCAAAAATGATGGGATAAGTGGATTTGAAGTGAGGAGGAGCATTTTGAGGGGGATTAATGGGAATGTGTCTTTAACTGTAATAAACTTATTTTAAAAATGTAAATATTTGCCATAGTTCTTTGTCACACCTCATGTTTAGGGTCACATCAAAGCCTTTTCAGATTGACTTCTTTCACAAAGAAATATCTATGTAAGGTTTTGGCAGGTCTTTCCATATTTTGATAATTTATTTCATTTTATTGCTACTATTTCAGTGTATAGATATATCAAATATATTGTGCATTCACCTTTTGAAGGGCAACATCACTGGTCACTTGATATTGGTTGCTTCCTGTCTTGGGCAATTATGTGGTAAGAAACATTCATTATGCAGGTTTTTTGAAGACATGTTTTCAACTCATTTAGGTAAATACCCAGTAGTGAAATTGCTGGATCATATAGTAAAAGTACATTTAATTTTGTAAGAAATTATCAAATTGCCTTTCTAAATGAGTATATTGATTCCCTAGACATTTACTAGAGATGTTCTCCCTCTGGACTAATTCTGCCAGGTGTGGGTTAATAGTTCTTACTCAGAAAAGGTCCCCAGGTACATACATCTAGTAAATACTAATTCTAAACAAAGGTCTTATTTAAGCCCTTAACCTGATAATACATATTAGAAATCTGAGAAATTGATATGGAAATACAGAAGTTACTACATGGCCTACTCTTTCATTAAAACATCTTAAAAGATTAGGAGTTTTTTCCTTTCTTTTAAATTGTTTGGTATATTTTAGATATACATGATAACAATCACCATAGGGAATTTGTACTTGTACATGGTATATCATGCATCTTCTTTTCTTCCCATTCCCTTCCTCTCCCTCCAGTCCCTCTTTCCATCCTTATTTACAAAAGTTTTGTTTCCATTTTTCCTGCTATTTGCTTTTTTTCTTGTCCCCTCTTTCCTTTCCCCTCCCTCCCCTTTTCATTTGAACATTTTCTTCTCCTTTTCCAATTCCTATTATACATTTTGGTCTGTATTTACACTTAGAATTTCTCACACCAGAGAAAGTGTGATATTTAAAAGTGTGTCCAATTTATTTCACTTAACAGTATGGTCTCAAGGTGTATCCATTTACCTAGAAATGTCTCAAGCTTATCCTTCTTTATGGCAGAATAGTACTCCATTGTACTCAAAAAATACATCTTCTTTATCCATTCATTGGTTGATGGGCATTTTTTGCCAAGATTTAGCAATTAGAAATGGTGCTGCTATAAACATGAGTGTGCATATATCACTGTGGCTTGATTCTTTTAATTCTTTCAGGAAGATACCAAGCAGGAGAATAGCTGGGTCAAATAGAAACTCTAGTTTTAGTTTTTTGAGGAATCTCCATGCTGATTTCCACAGTGGTTGCACCAGTCTACACTCCTACCAGTCTCCCAGTGGAGAAGGGTTCCTATCTCCCTGCAGCCCTGCTAGCATTTATTATTGATTGATTGATTTCTGAATAATAGCCATTCTTTCTGGAGTGAGATAGAATCTCAGCATTGCTTTAATGTACATCTCTCAAGTGATCAGTGATATGGAACATTTTTTTATATATTTATTTGCCATTTCTACTTCTTAATCTGAAAAGTGTCTGTTTCAGATGCCCATTCTTAGATTGGGTTCTTAAATTGGGGGGTCTGATTTTTTTTGAGATTTTTATATATTCTAGATATTAGTTCTCAGTCTGACTAGAAGTTTTTTCCCTCTCTGAGGGTTGTCTCTTCACTCTCTTGGTTTCTTTTTGCTGTGCAAAAGCTTTTTAATAAGATGAGGTCCAAAAACAATAGCATTCCTGCACACAAATAACAAACTCACTGAGAGAGAAATTAGGTGAACAACCCTTTCACAATAGTGTCCAAAAGAAAGAAAGAAAGAAAGAAAGCGCAGACCTTGGAATCAATCTAATGAAGGAAGTAAAAGACCTTTACATTGAAAACTATATTACTCTGAAAAAGAAGACTGAAGAGGATATCTTTCCAGAAAATGGGAAGATATCACTTGTTCTTGCGTAGGAAGAACCAGTATAGTGAAAATGACCATACTTCCAAAATTGTTATACAGATTTAATGCAATCCCAAGCAAAATACCAATAGCATTCCTCACAGAATTATGAAAAGAATCCTAAAATTCATTTGAAACCAGAAGACACCTAGACTAACAAAACAATTGTGGACAACAAAGGCAAGAAAGGGGGCATCACAATCCCTGATTTGAAATTATACTAGAAAGCTACCATGATAAAACAGCATGGTACTCACAAAAAAACAGACCTGAGGATCAACGGAACAGATCAGAAATGCAGAAACAATTTCAGACATACTCAGTTACCTTGTCATCAACAAAGGAGCCACGTACCTTCAATGGAAGATAGTCTCTTTAATAAATGGTGATGGAAAGACTCACTTTCCACATGCTGAAAATTAAAACTAGATGCATATCTCTTACCTTGCACTAAACTAAAATTAAAATGAATCAAACTCTAAATACTAAAATAGAAACATTAAATCTGCTGGAAGATAGAATAGGTAAACATTAGCATAAGCTAAGACTTTATGAAGAAAACCCCAATTGCACAAGAAATACCACAAAGAAAGTTTAGAGTTTTTAAAGAACAGTATAAGAATTTTTGGTTCTAGAAGATTACAGGGACTGTGAAACAACTCTACTGAATTAATTAGAAGAATTAATCTGAAAAAACACGGGATGATCTTTTAAAAATTTTTAGGTTAATTAGACTAATGGGATCACCTAATTTAGATTTTGGTTTCAACTAATGGTGTTTTCCCTTGTGTGGGAGGCTAGCAGAGGGGCAGAAGCAGCGAGGGCAGGAACTTTCCCAGCATGCAACTCATTTTAGCACATTTTAGGAGAGCTAATACCTGCAATTCTTATGGATCATAGCAGGGAGCATTTTAATTGGGTTCTACATTATAGTGACCCAATATTTTAGATATTACTACTCTGATAGATAGTGTCAAAAACTCAAATTCTGTCTTTAACATTAGGGTTAATAGCTATCTTTTAATGAAAGATTTCATCAAAACCTTTGTCAACAAAGACAGCTGGAAGTAATTTATTAGCTATCTACCATTAAATATTCTGACTTTACATATGCAAAGACAGGTCATGATTTCTGAAGATTAGCTAAATATTCAAGAGAATGTTTTATAGCTATAAAATTTCTATAAAGATGCAATTTATATTTATTTCTTTAGTGACATTCATCAGAGGGTGACCCAATTTCTCCTAAAATGTTGGCTGGTTAGTTCACAAACTCTTAAAGTTCACTTTTGATTTAAGAAGAAGTTAAGAAAAACATGTGGCCCCTTTATGTATTTCCAGACCAATGCCTGAGTTCTGCTCCCTCCATCTGTCACGGTCAAAGCTGCCTCACCGCTGTGAGCCACTAAGCCATAGAGACTTGGATGTAGATATTACTGCCCTCTGCTGGATGCCTTCACTTTCTCAGAGCGCATTTTCTTTGGTTCTGGTCTCATCCCTCTCTAGGCTTAGTTTCCGAGATTTGGCTAACTTGACTGAACACAGAAATGCCTTATGTTGCTCTGAATTTACTGTTGGAATTAAAACAGTAAGGACGACCTTACAGCAATAGTGGTGAGGGCTGCTTGCATGCTGCAGAGGGCTGTTTGTTATCAATGAAAGCTCTAATAGTTTAGCCGTCACTGCTTTACAGCTATTAATCATCTGTGCTCTGTGAAGATAGACCATGGGTGCTGTCGGATTTATGCTCCACAGTATGGAAAAATCTGGTGACTTTAAGAATTTCTATCTTCTTTGAATGCTCCCCAATCTACTGGAAAGAGCCAGTGGGGGCCTGGGGATTTAGCTCAGGGGCACAGCACTTGCCTGGCAAGAGCGAAGTCATGAGTTTGATTCCCGGTACCGGAAAAAAAACAAAAAAAAATTTAAAAATAAATTAAAAATAAAAAGAAAGAGCCAGTGGAAAGCTTGGTTTCTGTGACTCCAAAACGAACGTACTTTGTCCTACATAGTCTTGATCTGTCATTAAAACTAATTTAATCTTTGGGTAAATTTTAAGTGAACTGACAAATAGATGGTCTGCTCTCTCAAATATGGACTTTTCCTTCACTTAATACTCATATTATCTTCATAGCATATTAAGAGAAAACAGCTTCATAAAAAAGGTTTTTGTCAAATTATATCTCTTTATAAATATTACTCCATGCCCCAAACATACTTTCTTCTTGCCTAGGGCCTTTCAGATTATGTAGAAAGAATCTTCATTCAGTGTGTGCTAGTCATCTCTCTGTCACTGTAATAAATATCTGAGTTAAGCAGAAGAGGAAATGCTTATTTTGCCACATGGTTTCAGTGATCCCAGTCCATGATCCCTTGGCTCTGTTATTTCTGGTCCTACTTTCAGGCAGAACGTCACGGTGGGGAGTGCATGGCAGAGCAAATCTGCTCACCTCTTGGTGATCTAAGGGAGAGAAAGAAAAATAAGGAGAAGTAGAGGGGAGGGAGTGTGGGGAGGTGAGGAGAGGAGGGGACAGGCAAGAGAGAAGAGAGAAGAGAGACAGGAAACAAAATGCATCCTTCAAGAGCATGCCCCCAGTGACCTACTTCCTCCACCAGGCCCCACCTCCTGAAGCTTCCACCTCCTCCCAATAGTCCATTAAGTTATTGTGTTAGTTACTTTTCTCATTGCTGAGACAAAATACCCGACACCCACAAGTTAAAGGGAAAAAGGTTTATTTCAGCTCACAGTGTATAGAGGTTTCAATAAGTTGGCTCCAAAGCAAGGTGGCGCCACAGAGAGGCATCTTAGAGGAGAAACAGTCCGTGGCATGGCAGACAGAAAGCAGCAATCAGTGAAGTAGTAGCAGCAAACCTGTCTTCTTCGTGTCCCTTTATATTCCATCCAGGCTACGAGCCTATTGATTGATGCCACCCTACTCAGGGTGGAGCTTCCATTATCACACCCTTAATCCCAGTATCACACCCCTAATTCACATTCACACACCCTAATCCAGCCACCTTTGAAACTCCCCACCAATGATCACGGGAGGCTTTGGAGGACTTGCAGATACAAGCCATAACAGATATGAATCCATTAATAGAATAATCTGTGGAGTTTTGAACCCTTACCATCCAACCTCCCACAAGGTTCACCCTTTGAACACTGCTGCATTGGAGGCCAATTCTGTAACACATGAGCTTTGGGAGACAGTTCAGGTCCAGATCACAACAGATTGTAAAGCATTCTAGACATGTTGTAGGCCAAGATTATGCTAATTAATGCTACAGAATATATGAATTGTTTAGATACGCTAATGTGTTCATGAAGGACAGATAGCAAGCAAACCTCCACACATTAGAGTTCACTAGTCAATACAAATGAAACTTTATCTTCCTCTGATTACTATTAAAAATCTCCTTTTAACTTATTTTGGAAGAAAATTGAAACTTACATTAAAAACAATGCTTAGGGTTTCTTGGTAAAACACACGTCTGAGCAAATATATTATGGGCAAAATGTTCATTGTAAGTCATATGATATTCCTGTCTAACATTTAGTGTATCTGACCACAAGCTTTAGCAACCACATACAAACCAAGACAATGCTAATTTGTCTACAGCAATGAATAATTCATGCTAGTAAAACTGTCATATCTGGTTTTAAAATATCACCTGGAACATAGTATTTCATTTCTATGACATTCATAGAAATGTAAAATGCACATTTCTTGATATTTTTGCTAACAAAAAAATCCTTCAGTTGTGACACCCTGGCAAAATCAAGGCAGAAATTTTCAACTTTTGAATAGATAAATTTTAAGTACTTTTCTCTCTGCAGTTAAAAAAATACAGAAAAATTCTGGTATTAGTTTAAAAGAAATTAAGCTGGTCACATATTCTCATTTTAGCTTGATGGCTACATTTCTGTTGAAGGCAAATTCCACCAGGAAAAAAAATCACTAACATTGCTGCATGAATCTAAGCCATTAGGAGTACTTTATGTTTATTATTTTTATTTTATTTTATGTTATTTACTTAGTGATGTTGGGGCTTAAACCCGGGGCCTTCACACTAAGCTACACCCTATGAGCCTTTTTAAAATTTTGAGACAGGGTCTCACGAAGCTAAACTGTCCAGGCTAGCCTCAAATTTGCTATCTTTCTGCCTCAGCTTTCCAGAGTGAGAGGTGACCAGTCTATTTTAAAAATTTTATCATCAGTACTACACTATTAATTTACAAAAGCAAACAAAATTTTTAGAATTCTGCATTCCTGTTGCTATACTTCTGTAACAGTGGTTTGCTCTTTTTTCTTGTCCAGCCATCCTGGTGCCTGAGGATGTGGGGCATGAACTCATCCACTCTAGTAGTCTTACTTAGAACCTATGACATAGCATTTTAAAAGTGATTCCTGTATCTTTTTTATGCATACCCTGTGATATCATTTATACCAAAACTATAATTTTAGCTGAATGATAACTTATAATGATCAGCTAAAAAAGTTTATCATAGTTCCGTCTACATGTCACTTCATCAAAACATGATGTACCTCCAAGCCCCCAACAATTACATACTGCACAACTATTTAATGGGAACCTAGTATCTACCACAAAAAAGTGTCCTGGTACCTGTGCAGATGCATACGATTATTTCAGCTGATTGCTTCAGTGCTGTGGAGATGAGGGAACATTGGTGTCAGATTTTGACAGAGCTGATGAGGATGGGGTAAAATATAGTCACATATTTCTGGAGCAGAATCATACAGCTTTATCATAACAACCAAGAGCATTAGAGAGGGATTCAATTAAGTAATTTCAGTGGGTGAATAGCCGCAGGTGGGGAGCAGGGAACTAGGTCTTAGTATTGAATCTGCCACTAAATATTTATTTTTTAGAAGCCAATGAAAGACTTCCATCACTAACAGATTGCCCAGGTAGACTATTGTTATGGTGTGGGCCTAGATATCCCCCAGAGCCTCAAATTCATAGGTGGGGTTTTTACAGAGATGGCTAATCTAGAGTGTGGGATGCTGGGATTAAGTGTGTAAGATTACTAAATCAGTCCACTGATTGGTTTGGTGCCATCTTAATCCCAGTAGTCGGATACAATATAAGGGACAGAAAGAGGCTTGTCTTGTCCCTTGCTTGCTGTGCTATCTTCTGTCTGCCATGAACTATTTCTCCTCCTCAAAGCCCTCTGCTAGGCCACCCTGTCTTGGAGCCAGCTGATGATAAACTGAAATCTCTACAAACTGTAAGCTAAATAAAGTTTTCCTCCCTTGACTTGTGGGTGTTATGTATTCTGTCTCAGCAACAGAAAAGTAACTAAGACAACAATTCAGGAAACATTACCTTCAGTCTTCAAATTTTGTAGTTCTCTGAAGAAATGGTATTCTTCAAGGAAAATATAACAAAATTACTTCTGTTAAATATCCTTCACAGAAGAGGTTATTGGTTATTCTCAAGAAATCTTAAAAGTCCAAAACCTTTTTCAGAGTCACAATAATATATTAAAAGCAATGAGAAATGTAGAATCTTTTATACCTTAGTATTTGTAATAGTTTTTTATCATTACATCTTTGTTATTATTAATACCTATTAACACCTTTAGACTAGTCCTCTACAGAAGATATTTTGATTATTGCTACTTGTTTTATTTATTATAACAAAATACAGTACCATAAAGTGGATGGTTTAAAAACCATAGAGACTTATTTTCTCACAGTCCTGGAGACAGAACTCCAAAACCAAGGAGGGTTGTTGTTCCTTCAGGAGATGGAGTGAAACTCCCCGTATCTTTATTCCCACTTTTGGTGGTTGCTGGCAACTCTTGGTGCTCCTGGTCTTGCAGCTGCATAATTCCCATTTCTGCCTGCCTTGCTACCCAACCATCTTGGCCAGGGTCTTCATACGGCATTCCCTCTCTGTGTCTGTGTTTTCATCATCTTACCTCTGTGCACCAATCCCTGTGCCTTTTCTGCTCTTCCTACAGGAACATCAGTCAGACTGAATTAAGTACCACCATATTCCTTACAACCTTATCCTAGTTTCACAATTACATCTGAGTGGACCCTGCTTTCAAATAAGGTCATATTCTCATGTTCTACAAAGTATATGAATTTACAGGTTATGAACCCATTTGACCAAGTATATTACTCCCAGAGATTATACCATATACACTAAAAAACCAAAACACGTAATTTTTTAAAAAGGCCAAAAGTGCCCAGTAAACTGAAGCTGTCCAGTCTACAAAGGCCAAGTGAAACAGAAATTTAATTATATGAGTGGCTCTTTAATGAAGTATAAAGATTATTTACCATTTCAAGGGATACCCACACTCTAATAGTCCTCTACAACTTTTTACCAAAGTCTGTTTGAAAAATACTGTGGCCACTATTTGTATTACGTACGCCAAAATCATACTTGCCACAAGTAGGACATATGAGAAAAACAGCCAGAGCAGTCACAAAACTAATGAAAAGAAAATGTTTACATAGCTTGAATCACCTACAAAAGTTTACATTTTCAAGGTGTAAATCCTTGCTACATACAGAGAGTAGAACTTATCCTCTCCTATTTTTAACCTATTCGGACATTTATTTATGATTTTTAAACTTACTACATTGGAAATATGCTTTATATGTTGAATCCATATGAGTGAGAAGGGAGATTTGGGTTGCCTCATCTGAAAAGTACCTAGTAACTCCAGTTTAGTGATTCTTAACTCTGGTAAATAATACTTAACTTAGCTGCTCAAAAAAAGATGAAAGCAATTCTGCCCTGAGAACAATTGCACCAGAATGTCTGGGAAGAATAGGTTTGCTTCAGTATTTTGGGGCGGGATGTAAAAGATTGATACCATGGCCTCCTGTGTGCATACTAAGCACTCCAACCCATAAGCTCCACCCCCAGCCCCAGTATCAGTACCTTTTTAAGGCATTGCAGCTGATTCTAATGTGGATACAAGTCTGAGAACCACTCCTAACACCTGGGCCCATTGCTTAGGAAGTATTCTACCTGAAGACCAGAGGATTCAGACTCCTGATGTTGTCTCCTACTTCACCATATCTTTAACTTTGGGGTATGGCACCAACTGCTGTCTTTACAAAACTCAGATGAAAGGATACTGAGCATACCTTTAGAACTAAAAACAGTGTATTAATAGTTTTAGAATAGTTCCCAGTGGAAACCATGCTCCTAACCTGGTATGTTCAAAGCCCTGGCTTCAATCCCCAGTGCCACATACACACACAAATTGTCTCTAGGGCTGGACACATACCTCAGTGGAAGAGTGCTTGCCTAGCATGCTCAAAGCCCTGGGTTTGGTCTCCAGTACTGGGAAAAATAAAAAAATTAAAAACTATATGTACATATATTATATATTATTTATGATTTATTATAATGTACATATTATAATAAAAACTATGTGTCAAAGAAAAGAACAAAGTTGACTAAAAACCTTGAAATAGAGTGAAGGTGAGCCTGCCTTCTGGAAGATACCAGTTAGATGGAAGACATCTCTGTTAAAAATCTTTGAAATGACCCTAGAGTTGGTATAATTAGGATGGAAGCCAACTTAGAATTGTTCAGTTGATATTTTCTATTTGCAGAATGCAGATAAAAATTTGCAAGAAATTGTACTTTTAAATTATTGCTAAATAAGCAATGATAAAATTGCAAATGAATCAAGATTCAGAACCTATTTAGGGACTGTTTATGTTGTCATTTATAATCACAAAATGCATAAAAATCACTCTCTAAATATCCAATAAAAATGTAACTATAACCACTAGCAAAATTACATTTTGTTTAACCAGAAAGATAAAGTGACACACTCTATTAACTTGATTTTATTGATTTTCTCTATTGTGTTTCTCTTTTAAAATTCATTAATTTCTCATCTCAAAGACTGGATTAATTTTGCATTCTTTAGGTTTAATTTGGTTTTCTTGCTTCCTAATGTCTTATGTCAAAAATGTATCCTTAATTTGAAACCTGTCTTCTTAGTAAATATAAGCATTTGAGGCCATAAAATTTCCCCTATGTGTTGTTTTGCCCACATATCCAAAATTTTTATTTTTGATGTTTTAATTTTATTTAAAATATATTTTGATTCCTCTTGGGAATTTCTTTTTTGCCTATGGGTTATCAGAAGTGAGTTAATTTCCAACTATTTGGAACAGTTTCACAAACATTATTCTGTTGTTGATCTCTAGTTTAACTACACTGTGGTAACTGAACCTAATCATTTTAAATTTGTTGAGGTTTGTCTTGTGGCCTAGGATATAGTCATTTTGGTAAATGTTCCATAAGCACTTGAAAACAATGTATAATTCTGCTATTGTTGGTTGGAGTATTTTATAATCATAAAGTAGGCCAAGTTGGTTAATAGTGTGGTTCTGGTTCTCTGTATTCTTACAGATAATCTGTGTATATGCTTTATAAATTACTGAGAAAGGAACATTATAGCCTCTAGCTGTGTAACTCTGGACTTAACCTATTTCTTCTTTCTGTTCTTTCTTTAATTTTTACCTTTAAAGTTCTGTTTTTAGGTGCATATACATTTGGTATTGCTATGTCCTCTCAATAAATTGGCATTTTTACACTAAATGCTGCCTATCCTTATATCTGGAAATGTTCCTTGTGCTGAAGTTTAATTTTATTTAATGTTAATTTAACAATTGTTTACATGGCATACTTTTTCCACCCTTTTAATATTATGTATTTATATTTAAGGTGGATTTACTATAGATATAGTTGATTCTGAACTTTTTATTCAGTTTGGTAGTCTGTTTTCATTTGTGAATTTAGGTCATTAAAATTTAATATAGTTACTGGTGTGATTGACTTTTAGTTTGCTATCAAATCTCTTGTTTACTTCTTGCTTCTTATTATTTTTCTACCTGCTTTCAGATGAAATATTTATGATTCTGTTTTATCTGCTTTGTTCATTTGTTATTTATGCTTTCAAAAATATCTCAGTTGTGGCCCTATGTTTGCAACATGCATCTTTAGTAAATACAGTCTACCTACAATATTATACTGGGTCTAGTCCTGAATCAATCATAATTCAATCAGAGAAACGGGACCAATAGGAGATCTGAGGCTTGTGAAGATGTAGTTATGTAATTTTTTTATTATTTTACTATCTGTTACGGAGGCTTGATGGCAAGTTTTGGTGGGAGTTGTCCATGCAATTTCGATAGGCTATGTCTTGGTGTCTCATGCTGAAGTTTGAGTCCACAGGACTGACAACTGGGAAGGTGATGGGGCTGGGAAGCGGATAAGAACAAAGCCTAGCAGCATGAACTGTGGACCTTGAATGCACATCTATGTCAGTTCTTACTACTCTGATCTTTACATTGTGGGTCTATTTGTTATATATTGTTATGAAATCCTGACTAAAGTCCTGACTCTTTGTGTGTATTTGACATTTCTTTTTTTTTTTTTTTTTGGTTTCGGTTTTTCTCCGGTACCGGGAACCGAACTCACGACCTTGCGCTTGCCAGGCAGGCGCTTTTGCTGCTGAGCTAAATCCCCAGCCCCTTGTATTTGACATTTCCATAACTAGGTCTATTATTTTTCTCTTTTAAAGCAATAAGGTATAAAATAAAAATACGTGACCTGATGCAAAAAAAAATTGTTTTGTTACACTTTCTGTAGGAATATGATTAATAATGCACATACAAAGGAATACTTTTGGTTAGATTTTAAATCATCTAATCCCCAATAAATCCTGCTTCTTGGGCGATTTTTCATAGCAATAAAAGTGTAATTGTAATATGCTCAACATTTTAGCCACTTTACTAGTGGCTAAAATTTATTCTCATTGTCGATTTTTTTAGGCTCTCCGCCCACCATCAGAGATTGAATCCAGGACTTTCACACTGATCTACATCCCTAGCACTTTTTTCCAGATGGAATCTTCCTCAACCCAGGGAGGGCTCCAAACTGCCTCTGCCTCTCAGAGTACATTACAGTTTCTCACCACCAGGCACTTTAATTTTCTGATTGACTAATAAGACTAAGAGTATGATCCAATCAGAGGTGAGTACCTGGTTACATTGCCAATCAGAGCTAGTTTTTCTGGTTTGTTTTTGTTTTTATTTTTTGTTTTTCTTCCGGTACTGGGAATCAAACTCACAACCTTGCGCTTGCCAGGCAGGCGCTGTGCCACTGAGCTAAATCCCCAGCCCCGCAGAGCCAGTTTTTCTGATACCTTATTTGAATACAGAAAGTATAAATGTTCTGGTTCCCTCCCGCTAGCATCATTTTTTTGCTGCAAACCTGTGCATTGTTCTTAGGATGTGGACTTCCTCTATCTTGGGTTTTGCTCTTACCCAGAGACTCTGTGAAGAACCATCACTGCATCCCAAAACAAGCAGGTGAGGAGCATCCAGGGACCTCAGGAGGTCTGGTGTTTCTGGAACCTTCTGGGTTTGGCATTTTCCAATCTCTGCTGGACCTCTCAGGCCTTGTGAGTCCTGTTGTCTGAGTCTGTGAGTGCAGGATTAGGGTCACTGCCCTGGGCAGTCATCCCCTAAAGACCAGCATGCAGGAAAGAATAAGTTGTTACATCTGTGTGCAGATGTTGTTTTGAAATGGGTTCACGGGGTTGTGCCAGGTTCATTCCACAGGACCTGCCAGACTCCCCAGGTATTTTTAGGTGGCTTAGGAGGGAGAGGTGGTTGTGAATTGCAATTTTTTCCCAGAGCTCTAGACCTAGCACAGTGCTCTGAGGTCCTGCTGGGCATGCAGGTGAGTTTGGGTTGTCAGAGATCAAGACCAATTCTGGAAGGAATGTTTCTACCTAACTGCTTAATTCCTGCCTAACTGGGGGACCCACCAGTTGTGTTGTCTTCTGTTTGTACAGGCTGGAATGCTATGAGTCCTAGTTTTATTTGGGTGTTCTTGTGTCATTTGAAGGACTTGTAGTTGTGTTGAGTGGAAAAGAGTAGGCAAAACAGATCTGTGCCTTCTTGTCCAGGCTTGAGGTTCACATTAAAACCTTTTGCTGGCTCAGAATTCATGTGACCTATGCAATAATCTAAGTTGGTGGTGAAGGTCCTCCAATACAGCAGCAATAAAATTTACAAGTACTCTTTAATGTCCTGTGGAATGCGTGCTACGCCTGGGGGAGGTCTGCTGCTGCTTCTCCTACAGATCGTGTTCCCATAACAGCATAAGGGAGGGTCACAGGAGCAGGTTCCGTCCTACTTCCCTGTTATCTGCTGAAGTCTATGAGTGTGGCTCTGATAGCAAGGTAACTATCATCTAGTATTTGGTCTGTATTTATCATTCCATGTTATTTGGGAACAGCAGTGCTGCAATGTTTAATTATTGATCATAGACAACTTGGGTCGATCCTGGTGTTTTTAGAGGTGCTTCAACAGATCTAGCTCAGGGGCACTGAGGGAGCCACTCCCTTCCCTTCATTCAGCTATAAACACAACACCACCCTAATGATTATCTGTGTTTATATTCAGGGGGTCAAGATGCCCAAGATGGCATTAACACCAATGAGAGGTGAATAGGAGGTATCTGGAGTCAGAGGTGTCTGACCCTTTAAATACCGGAAGCCTGAGTAATCGAGTTATCAAGGATTTCTCTTCCTGAGTTCATCTTCCTCAGTTCCTCTTCCTTCTCCTTTTTCTCTTTGCCCTTCTACTTGTGCCTGTGCTCTTCAATAAATGTAGCTACTTACTACAATACAAGGTGTATACTTGGCAATTCTTTCCTTGCACAAGAACCTGGGTTATTTTTGCCTCATTCAGTTGTAACAGTGTTGACATCGATGAAGTTATTTGCTGTGGAATTTGTAGCATGCTTTTATATTTTAAGATCTTTGGTGTCTTCTCTTCATGTTGTTTTTTCTAAAATATATTGTATACTCATGTATAGCTCTATTTGTTTTCCCTAGAAACCACTTTGAAGAAACCAAAGTATAGTACAACAACCATTGATAATTTCCTACCATTTTTGTCTGTAACTCACTATTATCTGTCAATTTGTTTTCCTGAGAAACTATCTTGAAGATACCAATAGGTAAAATAACAACCATTGATATTGTCCTACCACTTTGTCTGTAATTTGGTAAATCCCCCTATTACTATGTTATCCTTCTTTTACTCTTTTAAATAAATAAATAAATAATAAAATAAGATATATTGTATAAACCTGGGTGGAGTTATACAATGGTGTTATACCAAGCATGTATTAAATTAAAGCTTGTGCTTAGCTTTGGGACTGTAAAATATAAGGGTAGAAGCTACCTTTTCTAGTTGGTGTTTCCTGCATTGTGGTGATGGGACAGCAGTGACACCAAGGACACGTCATTCTAACAGGAAGACTCACCTTCTCTTCAGGATACCTACTTTGTCTTCCCTTTTCTTATTAGTATGTTTGTGATACATAGTAAATACAGTCATTGTGGGGAATTGATACATACACATATCACATCTTGATCCTTTTTACTTCCCGTTCCTCTGCCCTCCCTCCCATCTACAGAAAATGATTTTCCCTGCATGTTCTCCCTGTGTTCCCTCAGTAGCTGGGTGGTCACACGAACACTTGTAGGCGTAGTAAAAATGACAGTCCTAGGATCCTCCCCTGCTCTGTCCCAAAGCCTTAGCAGAGATGGGTCCTCGGGTGTGTCAAGGAGAAAGGGCAGAGGTGTGGGGGCCCAAGTCTACTCTCTGATTCACATCTGTCATCTGCTTGAGCTTAGGCTGGGGGTGGGTGAAATTTGATCAAGATTTGAGTAATAAAAGTTGGAATCATATCCATGACTATGGTGGATGTATTACATGGCAGGATATCTGTTGTAGGAAATACATATTAAAGTGCACTAGGGAGTGATGAAGCATATAAGCATAGTTCTTTCACCTCCACAAATCTGAAATTATTTCAAAGTTAAGTGCTTATTTGAAAAATCTTCAAAGTTGCATTTAAAGTGATATAGGGATGGTATAAGACCTCCAAATAATATACGAAAAATATTATAACTCCCAACCTGCAAGATGTCCAGTGCACTGAGTTCATGTTCCCCAAAACTGAAGAAGGAATTCTGGGGAGCAGCAGAGGTTAGGAGTATAAAATTTTATTTAGGAAAAGACAGCTCCTGCCTGACAGAGACAGGAAGGGACCTGGAAAGTGGATTATCCGTAAGCTCACTTCTCAGAGGAAGTTTTATAGAGCAAAATCACAAGGTGGATCTAAGCTGGAACAAAACTGTGATCAACCAGTAAGATTAAAAGTATAGTCGCTTAGGTGATATGGATCCAATGGGGAAGCAAGTTGTGTAGCAAGTGTACGTGGAAAGAACAAGGACCTTTCTTGGAAGGGATGGGTCAGGCGGTGACTGATGCCAATTTAGACTATCCATCATTATTGTCTATACCCTCGGGGAGGTATGTAAGTATAGTCATTCCCTCTTGATCTTGAGGCCTGGCCTTCAATTAATGCACCTCCAGCCACAGTTGTAATGTCTTCTGATCTTCTGCACTGGCTCCTTTGAGGGTCTATCCCTGTCTGACTGCCTATACTATTTCTACCTAATTTAGCTGTCTATAATAAAAGGAAGCACTGACCAATAGATTAGCTCAAACAAGTGCAGTTAAATTGACGCTTTTAGCATAAAGAGCTTGTAGATTGAACACCAGGAGGGTAAAAAAATTAAACATGAGCTTTTATTTATGAAATGAACTTTTATTTCAATCAGATTAGTCTAAATTTGTGAATGAGACAGATGCAAGTGGCACTGAGATTGTTCCTCTAATCTTTTCTTGCACATATGGTGGCTGTAACTTCCTCTGTCACAGTCTGCTAATGCAGGTGACATGGAGATGACAAGATTACCCAGAGACAGACTTAGTTCAGTCACTGAGAGGCCCAGAGGGACTATTTCTCTGCCGAGAGCACCCAGGCATTAGGGAGACTCTAGGAGAAGAAAAAAGCAAACAACCAGAGAACTTTCTGGCTTTTATTTAGAATATCAGTGTAAGAGAAAAAGCAGGAGAAAGACAATTTGGACCGGTGACCATCTCAAGGCTAAGCAGTTTTTCCTGTGGAAAAGGGAGGAGTGATGGCCAGACACAACATACTTAACTGATCTGAACTTCTTGTTGCTTAACCGTGCCATTCTCACATAGCCTGTGTGCTTTTCCCCGCAGTTTAATTATTTATTCTCACAGAGCCTGCATGTCTTTTGCCTTAGTCATTTGTGTTTTGCCCTGTATTTTAGCCATTTACACCCCATATACCCTATGTGCTTTTGTCTCACAGTTTAATTATTCAGTTTAATCATTCATTCCCGGCCAGGCTCCCCACATTCCTCCTCAGATTTCTTTGAAATATTTCTGAAACTCTGGGATCTAAATGACTCCCTCAGACTGATAGTGTGTGGTCTTCTAGTATGGACTCCCCGCTTTTGATAAGACTTTACTGAAAAGGTGATTGTTCCTCGGCCCAGATGCTCTCTGCACAGTACTGTAAGATCTGGTCATACTAAGGTTGAACTTGTGCCAGATCTGCTGTACCAACTGCATAAAAATATTTTTCCCACTTGGCATATAAAACGCAGACTTGTTTATTTGAAATACCTTTTGTCAAGGATTTTATATATCTGCAAAATACTACCTGAGAATGTACCAAATGAATCTATGCAATTCAGACCGTCATAGCTTCTATTGGACTCCAACAAGTCAATTTTCTAAAGAATGCAGGACTGTGATTAGTTTTTTAAAAATTCAGTATAAAATCATTTTCTGAGAATACAGAAAAATTTCATAAATTGGGGTAAAAATGATTCATTTTTTATTTGAGTCATGACATGGAGAGTAAGTGGAATCAAAAAACAATTGACATCTTAAAATAGTAAATACAGGATTGTAATTTTATTTTATTTTATCTTATTTTTGGTACCTAGAATTGAACTCATGACCTCAGGCTTGCCAAGCAGGCATTGTGCCTCTGAGCTCTCTCCTTGCTCCTCTCTTTTTCTTATGTCTTTTTGAGACAAGGACTCACTCTACAGCGCAGGCTGGCCTTGAACTCACTTTTTAACCCAGGCTGGCCTCGAACTCCCAGCGATCCTCCTGCCTCAGTTTCCTGAGTGCTGGGATTACAGGTGTGTGCCACCACACCTGCCCACAGAGTTGCAATTTGAATAGCACATCTATTTAATAATGTAACAATTAAAATTATTTCTTAAAATGTTTATGAAAATAGCCTAATAGGTATCAGTTGGATTATGGTTTTAATTATTTACTAAGATTTACATAAGCTTATCTTTGAGAGTAAAAGAAAAATAAGATGTTACTTGTTTCTAATTCACAAATGTGTTTCTGTCCCCTTGGCAGTTACAGCATTTGCATTTGAAGCCCCTAAAAGGAATTTAGGCTAAAAACAATATACCAAGTTATGCCTTATAATTTATATGCCTTCTTAAATTTTAAATATAAACTATTAGATAGTGTCTTAGTCACTTTTCTCATTGCTGAGACAAAATACTTGACACCCAAAGTTAAAGGAGGAAAGTTTTATTTACTCATGGTTTGTAGAGATTTCAGTCCACAACTGACTGGCTCCAATGCAGAGTGGCACATGGCAGAATGGCAATAGCTCATGGAAGTGAAATGCAGAAAAAGCAACAAGAATGTAAAAGGGGAAGCAAACCTCTTTGGGCCTTTTTATCCTATCCATACTGCGGAATTAGGGTGGTGCCAATTCGGATCAGTGGACTGATCCACCAAGCACCCTCCCTAATCCCAGCATTGCACTACTAATCAATCACAAACTCTAGATTCATCCGCTTCCAAAAAAACCCTATGACCTCATAAGGCTGGGAGGGCGGGCATTTAGACACAAACCGTAACAGATTGTGTGTGTGTGTGTGTGTGTGTGTGTGTGTGTGTGTATAATTATAGTTCCTTAATTTATACTTAAATCCAATGGAGGAAAAAAAGAACTTTAAGTGAATGTCATTGTTTCTTAGGTGAATATAAAGTTAGGGAAACAATATACAGAAGAATTATTTGGAAGGTTTGGAATTGGTAGCTCAAAGCTTCTGTGACCTTGACCTTGAATTATCAGGCTTGTTACTGGAATCTTTTCACTGTCTTTTCAGTGTAAACCCACATTTATGGGATTCAGACCCACTAGGAAGGACCCATTGGAATGTAAGCAAGCAGTTTGAACTACTCTTTGGTATAATGGAACAATAGGACTGTCCACTTTGGATCTCCAATGTTAGATAATTTTTCTGAGAAGTACATCTCCATAACAGAAATATACCTTAACTGCTAGATGCTTCTCAACTTTGAGCCAGAAGTCTTCTGGGTCCAAGACACTGGCAGGCTGACATGACTCTTCATAGTTCTTGACAATGGGCTTACCTGTGAAATGATCATATTCTTTGTGGATAGAATGATAGTGTGAAATAGGAAATAGGGAAAAGGTACTGCCTATATATTAGTGTAATAGCCAGAGATATAGCTCAGTGGCACAGCACATGCCTGGCAAGTGCAAGGTCCTGAGTTCTATTCCTGGTACCAAAAAAAAAAAAGTACTCCATATTAGTGTAACAAAAGATGCCCCCTCCCTCTGCCAATGTACTTCAGTTTGTTAGTCATTCAGGTAATAGTTCCTGTTCCACTTTTGGTTGCTCCTGTCTCTTAGAAACACTTGGTCACTATGATGCACACTGTATAAGCCAATCCACAATTAACAAGCCATTCTGCTTCTGCATTTCCTGCTTGCTTATCCCATATAAGCCCTGGACCACCAGAGATCAGGGCCTGACACTCTAGGAAATGATTCCAATCAGTGCCCATTGACATAAATAAATCTGCCTCCAAATCCTGGGTATCATTTTGGTGTTTCTGCTGCCATTGCATCAGTGAAAACTTCGCACACAAAAAAGGCATGTGTTTTCATGAATCACAGTGAATGCTTTCTAGGGAAGAGGACAGGAAGCTCCCTTTATCAGGTAGAGGAATTGTGTCTACAGCACAAGTTTTCTCCTATGCATCTTTGCAGATGAACTGCTCTGACAAAGCAGTCATTTCCTTGGCTGCCAGGGTTAATTGTTGGGTGCTGGGGTGTGTGTGTATGTGCATGTTTGTGTGTGGCATGCGAGGCAGATGTCCTTGATCTTGGTTCCGTGTAGCACCCATGCTTGCTTTTCCTACTCCATATCATGCCATATTTGAAAGGCACCCATATCCCTTCTGCAAAGCTTGTTGGTGACTTCCTGGTGACTCAGGGATGCCCTCTGTCTCCCAGGGAAGCTGTTCTGAAACACATTCTGGGGCCCCCTGAGGTCCAGGGAATCTCAGACTCAGCTGCTCCCAGCAGCAGCCCACTCAGTGATGCTCTCTTATCCTGGCTTTTCTGTCTCCTTTATACTCTTTCCAGCTACCACTCTGCCTGTAGGAGATCACTTCCAAAATAGACGGCCCACACATTTGCACATCATAGCTCAGATCTTTGGGAAACTCCAGTCTTCTCGGCCACATAATACACTTTTTTCATACCACTGCAACTTTGCATGTTCTGCTTACTCTCCTGAAATATCCATAGTAAAATTTACCTAATTTCTTCCGCAAGGGTGTGGGTTAGACATCACTATGTGCTGCTTTTCCCAACCACACTGTCTCACTTGTATTGCTTGTTTAATGGCAGATCAATAATCTTTCAGTGGGCTTCTCCTGTTGCACTAGATGTGTTACATTGCAATGGATTTAAAAATATATCACTTTCTCAGGACTGTGGTACATCTGAGAGGTGATTTTGTATCACCGGCACCCAGCACACAGTACCCAGAATACGTTTAGAATGGGAAAGGAATAGATCCATGGCTCGGATTGATGGAAACACAAGGAAGGGTGAGACTGAATTTGTCAGTACAGCTGCATAATTCGGGATGGTGGTGAATGGATAAAACTAAACAGACAGCCTCAACCTAAAAATATCTTTACTTTTCCGGCTTGGATTTGAAAAAAATATATATTCATTATACATATTCATTCTATAACTCTCATTTATCATTTAGTTAGATTCAAAGCTCCATCCCAACTTGTTGTCAAGGTCATTTGGATTGAGATTGTTTTTCTTACCACCATTCAAAAAACTTCTTTAGTAGCACCTGCATTTGTCAGGTTTGAAGGAGAAATAGCCTGCAGGTGCATAATTCCCATCTCTGTCTGCATTGTCACATTATTATCTTTCCTCTATTCAGGGCGCACATATATTCCCTTCTCTCTGTCTGTGTTCTATTATCTTACCTCCGTGCATCTTTCCCCTCATCTTATTAGGGACACCAGTCCCATCACGCTCCATATAACCTCGTCCTAACTTAACAGTTAATCTACACAGAGTATGAATTTGAGGGTGTGGATACTATTTGACCAAGTATTCTACTCTTAAAATCTCATAGTTATTATAGATGTTAAAGAATCGTATAAGATAGTAAGATATGAGGTTATTTACCATTTCAAGTGCTATCCAACCCCTAAATGATCTTTTATGATCTTCCTACCAAAGTCTATTTGAGAATTGTTGTGGTTATTATTTTTGGTTGCAAACATCAGAAAACTACCTACTACAAATAGAACCTATAGGCAAACAATCAGGTAAATCACAAAACTAATGAAAAGAGAACATAAAACTTAGGCTGTAACCAAGAAGCTCAAGATCAGGTAAGATCTTACATAAAGAACAAATTTTAGCATGGCTTTAATGACATACTCCAGTTACCTCCACACCAGAGTGGCTATAATTTTAAAAATGAACATACTAAGTGTTGGCAAAGATATGAAGCAACTGGAATTCTCATATACTGCTAGTGGAAACAGTTTTTAAACTATATTGAAATATATTACATATATAAAATCCACTCATTTTAAGTGCATAATTCAATTTTTTTAGTAATATTAACTAGTTGTACCACAACACTATTGGTTTTACAACATTTTCATTCCTAACCCCCTCATAAGATACCTTGTGCTTATTTAGGAATAATCCCAACTCCCATACCTAGCTCCAAGCAAGCATTAATGTATTTTATCTTTACATATATTTGACTTTTGACACATATACTTGACACATTTCATAAATGTAGAATTATATAACATGTTTCTAGTTTCTGACTTCTTTAGCCTGTTTTTGAGGTTCATCCATAAAATCATACCTGTTAGTGGTTTGTTCCATTGCATGGTCGTACCACATTCAGAATATCCTTTCATTTGCTCAAGGGCACTTGATCATGTCCACTTTCTGACCACTATAAATAATAATACTGCCATAAACATTCATCTACAAGTTTTTATGTGGTATATGTTTTCATACACACCTAAGAGTGGAATTGTGGGGCTTTATGGTAGTTTCACTTATAATGTTTATAATGTTTTATGAAACTGCCATGTTGTTTTTCCAAAATGCCTGGGTCATTCATTTTACCTGAGGTATAAGGGCTCTTGTTTCTCCATTTCCTGCCAACGTTTGTCACTGTTTTATTTATCATCACCATTCTAGTGGGTGTGAAATGTCATCTTATCATGGTTTTGCTTTTTTCCTCTGGGTGATGAATGCTGTTAATCATATTTCATGTGGTTATTAGTTATTATTGTATTCTCAGTTGGTAAAATATTTCTTTCATCCATTTTTTGTTTATTTTTACTATAGAGTTTTCAGTGCTTTGCAAATATTTCTCTCATGCTGTGATTTGTACTTTTCCTGTTGTCTTTTTTAATGTTTTGAATTGTAGCTGTTGTAACTGTTTTAATGCTTTGTAGAAACTGTTTTGAATGTGCTTGTGGTCCAAATTTTTAATTTTCTTCTTCTCTGAATTGTGTTTTTGGTATGCTGTCTTACATGCTTGTCTAATTTAAGATCTCATAGACTTTCTTGCATTTTTTTGGCAAAAGCATAAGCCTTTCTTATTTTAGCTCATATTTAAATCTATGATCCATTTTAAGCTAATTTCTATAGATGGGGTAAAAGGAGGATCTAAATTTATATTTTTGCATGTAAATATTCATGTTTCTCAGTGGCATATATCAAACAGACTTCTTCCTTCCTGTGGAATTGCTTTGACATATTCAATAAACCTCAGTTAGGAGCTGGGAATGTGGCTCAGTGGTACAGCTCTTGCCTTCCATGCACAAGGCCCTGGGTTTGATCCCCAGCACAACCAAAACAAATTAAATCCAAGGATTTATGTCTAGATTCTCAGTTCTGTTCTGTTGATCTAAATATTCATGTATCTGCCAGTACCATGTTGTTTTGACAAGTGCGGCTTTATAATAAATTTTAAAATTTGGAATGATGATCCTTCACCTTTGTTCTTTCTTTTAAAAATTGTTTTGCTATTTCTAGATGTTTTCAGTTCCATGTAAATTTTTAGAATTTACTTGCCAATTTCTACCAAAGAGCATACTGGAATTTTGTGCAGAGTTGAACTAAATCTATAGATCATTTTGGTGAGAATTGTCATTTAAAAAATTGTGTATCAACCAATTCATGAGCCCAGAATGTCTCTCCATTATTTAGATCTCTTCTAATTTCATAAACAAAGTTTCAGAATTTTCAGTGATACAAGTCTTATGCTTCTTTGGTTAAATTTGTTCCTAAGTTTTGATTTTTAATCCTGCTATGAATTAAGTAAAATTTTAAATTTCAATTTCAGATTGCTTTGTATATAGAGTATTTTTCCCAGTTTTATTGAGGTAAAATTGATATATAAAACTTCACATAATCTACATGATTACATGAATTTATTCATGTGTACAGTTGTGTTAACATCTCCACAATCTATAAAATTGATTTTTGTGCTGATTTTCTTTAACCCAAGAACTTGATATTAGTTAATTAGTTCAAAGAGGTGTGTGCACTAGAATTTTCTATATACAGATATATATTTTCTATAAATAAAAATAGTTTTAAATTTTTTATTGAATCTAGGCCTGATTTTCTTTCTGGCCTGATTCCTGATAGAGCTTTAGTACTATGTTGAGTGGAGGTAGACATCCTCCCCTTGTTCCAAGTCTTAGAGGATAAAGTACTGAGTCTTTATCCACTAAGTGTCATTTCTTTTGGTACCAGGAATCTAACTCAGGACCTTGCATTTGCCAGGCAGGCACTTGTGCCATGAGCTATATTCCTGGCTTTATGCACTAAGTATCATTTTTGCTATGAGAACTTTATAGATGTCCTTTATCAGACTGAGAAAGTTACTTTCTATTCTGTGCCTACTAAAAGATTTTATCATTAGATGTTTTATTTAATCAAATGCTTTTTCTATGTCCATTGAGATAATCATATGGTTTTGTCTTTTATTTTCTATTAGCAAGATATATTTCATTAATTTTGTGTATATTAAGCCAACTATGCTTACATAGGACAGAATTTAATTATGGCATAAAATATTTTATAGGGTCAAGTTTAATTTGCTTATATTTGTCTTAAGGATTTTTAGGTCTACTTTCATGAGAAATAGTTGTCTATTATTTTTTTCTTTTGTGTGGTGATTTCTTAAAAGCTTACTTACACATATATGACTGATTCGTTTTACTTCTAAGTATTTATCTAAAAGAAATAGGTGTATGTTGTTTTAAAATACAAGTTTTATTATTATTTAGTAATGGCAAGGTCAACAGGTCAAAAGATCACTGCCACTGAAAAAATAGTTCATTATACTCTAGTTAATCATGGAATAAAATATATTTCTGTACTGTCAAATTGTTTGTTTTTATTCTGGGGGGATTTTGGGGTCTACCTCCATGTAAGATACTTGTCTATTGTTGTATTTTCTTGTATGTGTGATTTCTCAAAAATTAACCATACATATATCACATGATCTAAACGTTTTGCTTCTAAGTATTTACCTAAGAGAAATAGGCATATATTGTTTTAAGGTACAGGTACGCTTTCCTCAGAGGAAAAAATGCAAATGGCAAATAAACACATGAAAAAATGTTCGACATCACTGGTCATTTGAAAGATGCAAATTGAAATGCTGAGATTCCATCTCACTCCAGAAAGAATGGCAATTATGGAGAAATCAACTAATAATAAATGCTGACATGGCTGTGAAAAGAAACCCTTCTCCACTATTGGTGGAAATGTACACTGGTGCAACCACTGTGGAAATCAGTGTGGAGATTCCTCAAAAAATTAGGGTTCAAGATCCCATTTTACCCAGCAATTCCCCTGCTGGGTGTCTTCCCAGAAGAATTAAAAACATTATACCATAGGGATATATGTGCACCCATGTTTATAGCAGCACAGTTTGTAAT
Organism: Chinchilla lanigera; assembly: GCF_000276665.1. Classification (NCBI taxonomy): domain Eukaryota; kingdom Metazoa; phylum Chordata; class Mammalia; order Rodentia; family Chinchillidae; genus Chinchilla; species Chinchilla lanigera. The sequence continues at coordinate 94,785 of NW_004955606.1, forward strand.
AGTTAACTCTTGAAAACAGCCCAAATGCCCATCAACTGAAGAATGGATAAAAAAATGTGCTTTTTATACAATCAAGTACTACTTAGCCACAAAGGATAAATTTGACACATTTCTAGGTAAATGGATGCACCTTTAGATCATAATCTTAAGTGAAATAAATTGGACATATATGTGTAAATGTCACATTCTTTTGTGTGAGAAACCAAAAGGGTAAATAAGAACCAAAGTGTATAATGAATATTGTGAAATATGAAGAAATTATTCAAAAGAAAGGGGGATTAGGGAGGATGGAGGGGCAAAGGAAGGAAAGGAAAAAATGATCAAAGAAGTATAAAGTGGAAACAGCTTTGTAAATAAGGAGGGGAGGAGGGGTTGAAGGGAGAGGAGGGGACTGGGGTAAAAAGGAGGCTTCAGGGTAGATTAGGTATCGGTCTAAATTTCCTATCATGAATGTGATCATATATATATATATATATATATATATATATATATATATATATATATATATATATATATACATATATATACATATTACACATAATAATAAAAAAGGTACACATTTTATTATTTAGATATGGCAAAGCCAGAAGATCCAAGGATGACAACCAGTGAAAAATTAGTTCATTATACTCATTATACTCTGAGTATACTCATTACACTCATAGCAGTCACACAGAGAAGTCCAGGTGAGTTAAAGGTGTTGGGGGTGTTTGAGGGAAGAGCCTTTATTGTGGTTACCATGGGAAGGAACAATGAAACAGAGCAAGAAGATTGAAAATTGTGCAGTTTCAATAATTTCAGCAGATTCTGGGGTGTAGGGGTGGTACCTAGTTGTCTGGTACCTGAGTATGGAGTGAGTAGGGAAAAGAAATAGTGGCCCAGGGTATGACACAAAGAAATAGTTGTTTGTGAGAAATTGACTATTATATAAAACCTGCATTCCCAGGTATAACGTTTGCTGTCTCATGGAGGGGACAGTACCTCCAAGGTCAGGAAGGCACCACACTGTCAAAACTTTAAAAATACTGAATAAAAATACATGATTAATGCAAATGCCAATGCAACTATTTTACACAAATATTAATAGCAGCTTCATTTTCTAATAACCAAAAATTGGAAACATTCCAATGGTTATCAACTGGTAAATGGATAAATGCAGTACATCCAACGAAGGCAATATTCCTCTGACTAGAAAAGGAAAAAACTATTAATACATGCAACCATGTGAGTGAATCTCAAAATAAGTATGCTGAGTGAAAAAGATATAAAAATTCATATGGTAAGATTGTGTTCTTAAGTTATAAAAATTCAGACCAAGCTATAGTAACCAAAAACACATGATGAGCTGCCTAGGGATAAACGGGTAAAGACAGGGATGGAAACAAAGAGTTACAGAGGGGCACAAGGACGTATTAGTGGATGGCAGATATCGATCTTGAGATCTCTTTTGATAATAATGACTGTTTCATAGGTGTTTCATAGGGAGTGCTGACTCATGACTAGGTCTCTGTGAACCAAGAAGACCCAACACACAATGACTTTTTGTTGTTTTATTTTGGCAGTACTGGGGATTGAGCCTATGGCCTTTGTACTGAGCTACCTCCCTAGCTGTCTTCACTTTTTGAGACAGAATCTCACTTATTTACTAAGGTCCTCAGGTTGGGATCAAACTTACGATCTTCCTGCCTCACCCTTCCAGAGTACTGAGATTACAGAGATGGGCCATGACCCTCAGCTGCAACACATGATGATTTTTGTTTTGTTTTTTTTCCTGCACCGGGAACCAAACTCACGACCTTGCACTTGCCAGGCAGGCGCTGTGCCGCTGACCTAAATCCCCAGCCTCTCATGATGATTTTTAACTTGCTTTCCAACAAACATTTTGGCTCGGTATGCTGCTTGGGGCAAAGGGGTGAACAAATTGTCCTGAGTTTGACCTCAAGGAACACAAGTAGTCCACTGGGGGAGAGCTACACAAATCAAACACAAACAGTAGCAGAATTAAAGTATTGATTACTTTAAAAGGAAGAGCAGAATAACTTGAAAACATAAATAGAGGGGGTCAGCACTGTTTGCGTGGAGAATGAGATTTGTGCTGAGACCTGAAGGACAGGGAGGAAGCAATGCTAGAGTTTTCTGTTGAAGAAGAAAGCAGAGCAGTTCGGAAAGGAGAACTGGCTCACACTTGATCTCTGTGGCAGCAGAGGGCAAAAAGTGTGTTGGGAGCCCCAGTGTGTGGAAGGCTAGTGTGACAGTGGCCCCATGGACAGTGAGTCTGGAGATATGGACAGGTCGTGTAGGGTGTGAGAGACCTACTTCAATATTTAAACTTTATCTCTTGGATATTGGAGTAAAGGTAAGTTAGCCAGCTTTTTGTTACAATGAAAAATGCTTAAGATAAACAGTTTTTTAAAAACAGGTTTATTTTAGCTCACACTTTCAGAAGTTTCAATCCTTGAGCACTTGACTTACTGTATTGTAGTGGGATGGCGTGACTCAGGAGATCTGCTCATCTCCTAGCTTCTGGCAAGGAGGGCAGCGGTCCTTGAAGGGCACATCCCTAATGACCTAACTTCCTTGAACTTGGCCCCACCTCTTAAAGGTATCACCACCTCCAAAAGCACCACAAGGGGACCAGGCCTTCAATGCATGGACTTTTGGGGGACATTTCATGGGCAGCCTAGAATGGTCAACCATCCACAGCACTGAGATAACAGTAATCCACTGGCACTGTTCTAAACATTTGGATGTCATGATCAGGATTCCATTTCAAAGATGACTTTGGATACATTGAAAGAATGCACTGAAGGGATCAAGAGAAGGTGGGGGAGCCCACAGGGGTGGGACTGTGTGCATGGGGTTGACAGTAGTTGTGGAGTGGATACAGATAAATGCTTCAGATAAAAATGACTGTTGCTTAAATACCTGAGCCTGAGGAACACGGAGGAGTCAGAGTCCTTTCTTAGGTGGCTCAACTGCAAGAATGGCAGTCATCTCAGACCTCTGAGAGTGTTTTCCAGTTTGGGGTGAATGCTTCACGTTGTTTTCTTAGGTTTTTACTGTCTATGGTTCTGTTCCGGGGGAAACCTTGATCTCTACATTGTGAAAATGTATTAGGCAAAATGCTGAATTTGAGACATTTTCCTGACAGCCTAGCCCAAAACAGTTCTTCAAAATGATTTCAAAATGCCCCTTTAACCTTTATTTTTCCTTCTTATATTTCAAAATAACAATTTATGCTTGTTTATATGACTGAGTGGGAGATTTTGAAACTCAAGATGATTTTTAAGATAATATTTGTCATCAAGAGATTCAATCTTTGAAACACAGAATGAATAAGTACTAAATTGCCTGAAAACTGTAAGACAGCTTTTTAAAAAATTAAATTGCCATCATTACAATAGAGAACTAAGGAACAAACACCAGCACTTAAAATATGAATAAGTAAAAACAAATAAGTAGTGGATGGCTTTACATTTCAATTCAAGTAGAAACATCTGAATGAATTTGAGTAGGTGATAGCGATTGAGCTTGTCTATGAAGTGTTTAGAGGTTTACTGTTTAAAAAAAAACCATTAGATCAAATATCTAGACCAGCGGTGGCGAACCTACGGCACGTGTGCCACAGCAGGCTGTTTGTATCATTCAAAGCTCTAAAAAGCTTGCCATCACTGACCTGGACTTCTAATTTAAAGATAAACAAAATAACTTAATAACAGAATTTTCATCTAGTATCTAGGTGACTTTTGCCTCCACAGCTATAAACAGTATGTCAGATCAAAAAACTACATACTTCTTTTGTCTTTTGACTTGAATTGTTGGAGCAAAAGAAAAACACATGTTATTTCAGAATAAAAACACATATGTTTATTTCAGAAGAAATAAAGTGCCAAGAAGATGTATTTTTTTAAAATCTTGCACAGTTTCCAATTAGGAGTAAAGTAGAAGATACTATTAATGACATTTTTCTGACCCAGGGCCATGTGCTAAAAAAGAAAATCATTCCCTCTGAATGTGGCGTGCCCTGAAGGGAGTCAGACACAGAAATTGTACAAGCTTGCTGCAGGTCAGACATTTGGTGACATTCTGCTGTGTTTGAGACAGGATCATTACTGGGGATTCGAGTCAGAATCTCCAGGTAACAATGATAGAAAAATGTGTTACTTATCTGTGCATGAATTAATTAGAGCCAGTTATAACACATGGAATTCTCATACTTTGCATTTTAATTCTTTCCTCCTTTGAATTAATATACCTGCAAAGATGGTAAGAAATAATATAAATAGTATTCATTTTGTTCTTGCATGAGAATTACTTCTAAGATATTACTAAATATTTTGTGAACTTGTCATATTTTAGTAATTTTTAAAATATTTTTGTTTCTCTAAACTTCTGTTCTCAGATCATATTTTATCCAAAAACTGAAAGAATATTTGCCTAATAACAATACAATAGGTATACTACTTTTTCATATGTTATGTGTATGCGTGTGTGCATGTGTGTGTATGTGTGGTGATAGGGATCAAATTCACACCCTCACACATGTTAGGCAAGCCTTCCACTACTGAGCTATGCCCCTGGCCCACCAAGTATTTCTTAACATCTGAAGTGCAGATTTATTTTCCTGCTATTTATAAAATACATATTACCCCTATGAAGACAAGCAATCAATATTTTAATTTTGAAATAAAATTGTACTGTATCATAATGATCAGTCATGGATAAAACATATCCTCCAGCAGTCCTTCAGTTTAATCAAATATATCATTCCAATTTATGTATTTCAAGCTGAAACCCTATAAATATTTCTAGTTTTCTGCTGTTACTAAAAATTTTGCATTTGTCTAGATCTGAAATGGTTTCTCAATAAAATAACATATAAAATTAATAATACTGATGAACCTTTTTCTGGATTAAGGACACATCAAAATGTTTGTACTATTGTTATGACAGTGTTGTGGGCTGAATGTGGTTCATTTCCCAAGGGTCCACGTGTTGGTGGCTCGGTCCTCAGCATGGAGTGATGGGTGGTGGAAATTCTCAGAGGTGAGACCTGGTGAGAGGTGGGTGGTTCAGTGATTGTAAGCAGGGCCCTCAGAAGAAAGAAGGTAGTTCTTGTGGGGCCTTGGTTTCCTAAGAGAATGAGTTATAATTAAAGAGTCTGCCTGATCCCTCCCTCTCTCTGGTTTCCTGTCTTAGTTTTTGATATCTCTCCACCGCTGTGATGGCATCTGCCATGATGCTTGGGTTGGGGCAGGCTCGGCAAATCCCGTGTGTGCTACTTACACTTCCAACCTCCAAAACTGTGAGCTCTCTTCTTTACATGTTACCCAGTTTCAGATATTTTGTTATAGCAATGTAAAATGGACTAATACACAGTTAAACTTGAAGAACAAACTTAGAAATTAAAATAACGAAACAATGCTAAGTGAAATAAATCTAACATACAAACTTAAATGTCTTATGGTTTCTGTTATATGAGAAATTCAAAGTACGAATAATTTAAAGAGCAAATTACAAGACAGATAATGGGAAACCAGGAGATCATTTGTAAGTGAGAAAGGGGCCAAGAGGTTGAGAGTGGGAGAGGAGAGAAAGTAAAAAGAATTAATATGTGTTGTGTGTACATACTAACTTCTCACGTTGAATATAATCATTATGGACTGCTAACATGTACTGTACTAATTAAAAAATAACAAAACAGTAAAGAAAGAGAAAATGCTTAGAAACCTGATTTTTTAAAAACCCCACAGAGACCTGTTATTAGCAAAGCACTGCTGTCTGGCTATTGAGGAAATCTTCCTCTAAGGTTGCGGTATGAATGGGCAGGTAATTACTAGGGACATTAATTATTGTAGGTAACAAAGGGTATTTCTCAAGAAAATAGACATGTAAAACTTGCTTGAGACCCTCTCAAAATGAGAATGATAAGCTTCCACTATTAACGCACATCTAACTTACTGAAATCGTTGAGTGGCCTTCTTGAGTATCAGTTTCAATTTTTCCTCATGCAGTAGGAAATGTTCCAATCTGAATCCTGTATTTTAAGTGTTCCAAGAAAGGCAGATGTAGGGAGGTGTCAGGTGCCTCCCAGGATCAAGCCTGGGTAACCAGCAGAATGGGGATGTTTGGCAAGGCATTTAGGATGAAGAACAGCTGTTCTGTGAAGTAGGAGCTAGGCAGGGAAGAGGAAGACTGCGCAGCGCAGACGGGAAGTCCAAGGTCTCTGGGGTTACTGGTCACAGAGCTGTGTGTCTCTGGATTTCTGAAATGGGGAGGATTGCAAGTTGATGCCCAGAAGGAACTGGTGCCCTTGTATGTATATAAAGGGACAGAGTCAAAGACTTTTCCTAACTGACTACCACAGTTGCTTCTCTGTTGCAGAGATCTGCAGTCACAGTTTGATTTCGATTTGGAATCTCCTTGACTCATAAGAGTGGAAACATGTTTACTGGTCTTAGATGACGGTCTAGAAAAAGCTTGATAAAATAAATTTTACTGAAGTCTGCATGGTTCCCCTATCCATACCAAGCATTAGTTTGTACTTGTATGTTGATTGTGGAACATTTTGCAAGAATAGGGTATCTAAAAAAATCTACCACATGTGAATTATATGGCAAGGAGAGACCTAAGCTCCTGTGCTGCTCTTCCAGGACAGGGTGAATAAGTCATTTGGACCCACCGAGGCCCCGAGGGGCTCTGCAGGGATGCAGGAGACTTGCAGCCTTGGACCCAGGTTTCAGGGACCTCACAAGCCCACTGGAGAGACCTGAACTCCCTGCTTCCAGGCAGAGCAGAGCCTGGACCAGACCCAGCCTGGTCCCCACTGTTTTTCCCCATGAAACAGTTCATCTTTAATATCTCTGAGGCTCCTCCTGTTAAATAAGGGTCAGATTTCATGATGAGTAGGATTTGTTCATGGTAAGGCAGCGTATGATTAAAGGTCATAGTATGATAAGAACCATCGTGTAAATTCAAAGAGTAGGAAAGATGTGTGAACTGAGAAAGGAGTGAAGGAGTAGAGATATCAACCAAAAAGTCAGCTTTTATTGTGTGGCAATCACCCTTTTTCTTTCATGTTAGGGTACAACAGCTGTAAGCTGAGCAAATTTCAGACACCTCCTCTTACTATTGTTCTAATGTTCAGCGAGGATTTTTCCACTCCACCCTGCCCCTGAAAAGGAGAATGCATATTTAATTAAAGGATTAAAAGCAAAGGATATTTGAAGAATGAGTTTTCCTTCCCCAAAGGCCAAATTCCTACCTGCGTTGTTTCTGCTAATGGGCTAATGGTGCCCTTGTATGAATATAAAGGGTTCAAGCTCAGGTCAGACTATTAACTGGTGAGTGGTGAAACTGGCTCTTTATCCACTGCTGAGATTGGGGAGGAATTCTGGTGGTTGCTCTTCTTTCTCTACTGCCCTGAGAAGAATTTGTTTTTTCACTTGCACTCTCATTAGTGGTAGGTAGATGAATAAACTGAAAGTCATAAGCTTTTCCTCGGGCCAGCTGCTGCTGCAGCTACTGATGCCACTCAGAAATGAAAAGCCCAGTTTCCGTTGTGTAGAGTGATGGATTTATGAAAATTGCTTCCTTTGATACGCAGCCAGGCATGACGCAGCCTTCTGCTTTTCACCTCAGGGAAAAATACTGAGGGGCAACGGTGTTCATTGAAGATATGGCTGTATTTCCTGGATTTAGATCTCGTTACTACAAGAGTACAGAGTGCTTCCCAGGATTGAAGACAGAAGCCACAAAATCTATTCAACATTCTGTCTGTGTAGTTTCTTTAAAGGGAAAGTGCTCCGTGAAGAATGGAGGCTTGTGGTAGGGACTATAGGTAGTCTGAAATTCATTTGGAGGGAGAAGAGTCAAGTGTGAGCACTGAAGCTGTCATCTCTCAGTCGATTTTCTTGTGGCAGAGTCTTAAAATGGTTAGCACTAATCTCACCTTAATGAATATTGTAAAAAGAGCTTTTGATTCTTCCTATTCAAATTAGGAAGGCTGACTCATGGGTGATTTTATCCTTTGTTGTCTGTCTCCATTACGCAGGGACACAGAGGGAACCTTGTGTGGACTGAAAGGTCCTGGCCAGGTGGCTCTGCTGAGGGGCTTTTTATGAAGGAGCAGAGAAAGTCACGGCTGTGCCACCAGTAGGACAGGAACTAAGATGGCTTTACACTTCCGAGTCACAGGGGTGTCACCTGTGAACTAAACACGAGAGTGCATCCATTCTTGCAGGAGTTTCCTTTATTATTAACGTCTCCAGGTCCATTGGTTCCAACTAGTGAGCCAATATTAATGCACTATTATAACTCAAGTCCATAGTTCATGTGTTCAATGTTCATGTGTTATATTCTATGAAATATGAGAAATAGATAATGATGTGTATCCACCTTATAGCACTGTACAAATAATTTCACTGTCCTTAAATCCTCTGTTCAACTTTCCCCAAGCACTGAGGCTTTAACAAGCACTGATCTTTTTACTGTTTCCAAAATCTTGTCTTTTCCCAAATGTCCTACACTTGAAGTCTACAGAGCCTTTTCAAAATGGTTTCCTTCACTTATATAATATATATTTTTTTCTCAATGTCTTTTCATGCCTTGTTAGTTAATTTCTGATTATTGTTGCATAATATTCCACTGTCTGAATGTACTGCCATTTATTTATCCATTCAGTTATTTAAGGAGATTTTGACTGCACCCAAATACTGGCAAATATGAATAAAACTGCTATTAATATCTGTGTGCAGGACTTTGTGTGGACATGTTTTCTACTTCCTTAGGGTAAATATCGAGGGGTTCCATTTCTAGATCATATAGCCAGGGTACATTCAGTTTTGTAAGAACCCAACAAGCTGTCTTCCAAAGCAGCTACGTCATTTTGTGTTCTCCTTGGCAACACATGACAGATCCTGTGACCTACACCCTCCGGCACATGGTGGTACCACTGTTTGGGCCATTCTAATAGGTAGATAGTGAAATCTCACTTAATTTGCATTGCTCTGATCACAAGTGTTGTGAAACACCTTTTCATATGCTTATTTGCCATTTTGTATCTCTTTCTTGATGACGTACTATTCAGATCTTTTACCTATTTTAAATGGGGTGGTTTTTTTCCCCTTTAGTTTTAAATGATGTTCATTTTATGTGTTTGTCTTTCAACTGACTGGTATGTGGGTTTTAAAATAAATTTATTAGTACATGTTTGCAGTACATATAGTTTACAATCATGTTGGGGAGTGGGTACTTGTACATAATGCAGCTTGTTTTTATTAAGCCCTTTCCCTTTCCCTTCCCCCTCCCTCCCTGCTCCAATCCCCTATCCTGATTTTCATTCTTGTTGATATTATTAATCTTAGCTCATGGTATGGCATGAAAGGTTTACATTCACTCAGATTGTTAGGTTCCTGTACATGGCATATCTTTATTCTACTTATTTCTCCTTCCCCTTCTCCTTACCCCTCGCCCTTGTCCCCTTGGACCACTTCCCTTTTGCAAGAGATCCATCCCTTTGTCCCCTTTTATCCATTCTTTATTATTCTCTTTGTTTGCATTTTGCCTCACTCAAATGAGAGATACCATACAGTATTCAAGCTTGTTTGTCTGGTTTATTTCACTCAAAATTATATTTTCCAGGTGCATCCATTTTCCTACAAATGTCTCAAATTTGTCATTCATTATAGCTAAGTAGTATTTCATTGTACATATATAGATAACACATTTCCTTATCCAGCCATCTGCTGATGGATATACAGGATGCTCCTAGGATTATTGTGCTGCTATAAACATTGATATGCATGTGTCACTTTAGTATAATGTCTTAAGCTCTTTGGGGAATATACCTAAAAGGGGACTAGTTGGGTCATATGGAATTTTTAATTTCAGTTCTTTGAGAAATCTCCATACTGATTTCCATAAGAGTTGTACTAGTATACCTTCCCCCTAGCAGGGCAGGAGGGTTCCTTTGTCACAAGTCACACAAGCATTCGCTATTGTTTGATTTCTTAACAACTGCCATTCTTTCCACAGTAAGGTGGAATCTTAGTATTGTTTTGATATGCATTTCTCTAATGGCCAGAGACATTGAGCATTGTTTCACATATTTGTGGACTATTTGTATCACTTCCTCTGTGAAGTATCTGTTCATTGCTCTTGCCTATTTCTTAACCAGATCTTTAAATTTACATGGTTTAATTTTTTTGAGTTCTTTATATATTCTAGATATTAGTTCCCTGTCTGAGGAGAAGCTGGCAAAGTTTTTTCCCAATATGTAGGTAGTCTCTTCATTCTACTAAATGATTCTTTTGCTGTACAGAAGCTTTTTAATCTGATATAATTCATTAGTTGATTCTTGCTGGTATTGCATGTACAACTGAGGTTCTGTTTCAAAAATCCTTTCTTATACCTATGTAAGTGTTCACTTATTTTATCTTCCAGTAGGTTTAATGTTTCTGTTTTAATGTTTAGATCTTTGATGCATTTTTATTTTTATTTTAATTAATATATGATGAATGATATGGGTCCAATTTTTTCAGTCTTCTGCAAACAAATAACTAGTTTTCTTAGAGCCAGTGTTTGACAAAGCTATCTTTCCTCTAACATATGTGTTTGGCCCCTTCATCAAAGACCAAATAGCTGAATGTCTGGGGATGTTTCTCTGTCCTCTGTTCTGTTCCATTGGCCCAACCATTTGTTTTTGTTCCATTACCATACCATTTTTATCTTTATTGCTTTGCAGTATAGCTTGAACTCAGGAATCACTGTGCTTACTGCTTTGCTTTTGTTACCCAAAATTGCTTTTGGTATTCTGGGTCTCTTCTGATTCTGTATGAATTATAGGACTGTTTTCTCTAGTTCTGTAAAGTATGTTCTTGATATTTGGATTGAAGCTGTGTTACATCTGTCTAACAATTTTGGAAATATGGACATTTTGACAATATTGGTACTGTCTATCCAGAAATAAAGGACATCTCTCCATTTTATGATGGCTGCTTCAGTCTCCTCTTTCAGAGTACTGAAGTTTTGTTTTTACTGAGTTTTGTTTTTGTAAAAGTTTTTTGCTTCCTTGGTTAGGTTACTTCCTGGTTATTTCATTTTTCTTGAAATGACTGTGAATGGTATTATTTTTCTAATTTCCTCTCATTGAGTCCATTATTAGTGTACATAAATGTTAATTATTTTTGTATGTTATCTTGTATCCTGCTTTGTTGCTGCTGATGGTTATTCTAAGAGTTTTTTGGTGGAGTTCTTTGAGTCTTCTCTGTAGAGTACTATGTCATCTTCAAATAGTAATTTGAGTTATTCCTTTCCTCTAGGTATCCCTTTTTTCCCTCTTGTCTAATTGCTCTATCTAATGTTTCAAATACTGTATTGCCTAAAAATGGTGATAGTGAACTTCTTTGTCTTGTTTCTGATTTTAGGGGGAGTGCTTTTAGTTTTCCCCTACTTGGTATGGTGCTGGCTGTTGGTTTGTCATGAATAGCTTTTATCATATTCAAGTATGGTCCTTCTATACCTGTTTTCTTCAGGATTTTTGTCATGAAGCAGTGTTAGATTTTGTCGGAGAACTTTTCTGCATTTATTGATATAATAATATTGTTTTTGACCTTGCTTCCATTTATGTAATATGTTACATTTATTGACAGTATGTTGAACTGTCCTTGCATCTCTGTAAGAAAACCTATGAGGTCATGATGTATCATCTTTTTGATGATGTGCTGCATTCTATTTGCTAATATCTTATTGAGGATTTTTGTAGCTATGTTCATTAAAGAGTTTGGCTTATAATTTTCTCTTTTTAGCTGGGTCTTTGTTGAGTTTTGGGATGAGGTTGATACTAACTTCCACAAATGGGTTTGGGAGCACTGCATCCTTTTCAGTTTCTTTCAAGAGCTTCAGTGGTCTTGGTAATACAACTTTAAAGGCTTTGTAAAATTCATCAGTGAATCCATCAGATTTTGAGGGTTTTTTTTTTTTTTAGTTGGTAGATCTTTATTACTGTGTCAGTTTTGTTGCTTGTTATTGGGTTGGTAAGCATATTTGTTTACTTGGATTAGTTCTGGTAATTTGTATACACCTAGGAACCTGTCCATTTCTTCAAAATTTGCTAACTTGTTGGAGTATAATTTTTTCAAAGTAGTCACTATCTTCTGGAACTTGACAGTGTTTGTTGTGATTTCAAATTTTTCATTTCTAATTGCATTGATGTGAGTCTTTTCTTTCTTTCTCTTGGTAAATCTGGTTAAGGGCTTATCTGTTTTATTTATTCTTTCAAAGAACCAGCTTTATGATTTGTTGAACTTTTTACGGTTTTTTTAGTCTCAATTTCATTGATTTTTGCTCTCGTCTTTATAATTTCTGTCCTTAATTTCAAGTTGGGGCTTATTTTTTGTTTTTCAAGTCTCTTAAGATTTTTCATAAGATTTTTTATTTGGGCTTGCTCTGATTTCCTAATGTGAGCATTGATTATCATGAATTTTCCTCTCAGAACTACTTTCATAGTGTGTCAGAGGTTTTGGTGAGTTGTACAGACATTGTCATTAACTTTCAGAAATGTTTACATTTCTTCTTTGAGTTCTTCTGTGACCAACTGGTTGTTTAGGAATATGCTGTTAATTTTCCAAGAGCTTTTGGCTTTTCCAAAATTTCTTTTGTCATTGATTTTTATTTAATTTCACAGTAGTGTGATCATATGCATGGTGTAGTTTCATTTCTTTGCAATTACTTAAGAAGGCTTAATGGACTATATGTGGTCTGATTTGGAAAAAATACCATGTGCTGCTGAAAATAATGTATACTGTGTTGTAGAGGGGTGGAACACTCTATAAATATCTATTAAGTCCATATGTTCATGGGTGTGGTTCAGCTCTGATATTTCTTTATTTTCTGTTTAGTTGATCTATCTCTGCAAAAGTGGAGCATTAGAATCCCCTACTATGATTGTATTAGTGTTTGTTTGTTCTTAATTTCAACAATTTTTGTTTTATGAAGATAGATAATCCATTATTTGGTGTGCATAAATTTATCAATGTTATCTCTCCCGTTTAATTGTCCCCTTAACTAGTATGTATGGCCTTCTTTGTCTCTTCTAATCAGTTTTAGATTGACATTTACAATGTCTGGTACTAGAATTGCTACCCCTGCCTGTTTTGGGGGACCTGGTGCATGAAATATTGTTTTCCATCCTTTAATTTTTATTCTGTGACTATCTTTTGGATTAGATGAGTTTTTTTAATGCAACAAAGTATTCTGTTCTTTGATATAGTCTTCTAATTTGTGTCTTTTAATTGGAGAATTGAGGACATTATCACTGAGAGATATAACTGAGATGCGTTATTTCCTACACTGCCTTCATTATCTGTTAGTGAATCCTTTGGGGTATCTTTCCTGACATTTTTGTTGGTGTTAGTGCATTAACCTTACTCCACGTTTAGTTCTGTCAGTCTCATTATTTCTCTTGAAAAAATTTTTCAGTATTTTCTTGAGTGCTGGTTTAGCACTCATATCTTTTGAGCTAGTATCCTAACTTTGCTGGATAAGTTAATCTGGGTTGAAAGTTATTTGCTCTTAGGGCTTGAAATACTTCATTTCAAGCTTTTCTGGCCTGGGTTTCTGTTGAGACGTCTGCTGTGATTTTACTAGATTTATCTTTTTTTAAATTTTTTTTTATTTTAAAGAGAGTAGTAAAGAAGAAATAGACAAACAAAAAAATAGAACAGTAGCAGCATACCAGTATCACAAACATAAACAAATCAAAGCAAGAATATTCAAAGTGATATGGGTCTCAACAAAATAATATGAATCAATAGTGATTGTTACATTGCATATTGCTATCCTCAACTGCACTGCTCAGATTACCAGATGTAAGAATGAAAGATTGCTCAAACAGTTATAGGGAATAAGAAAATAATTCTTTGATAAAACATTAGAGATAATACAAACTTTCACTAGATAAGATGGTAGGAGTTCACTATTGTAATTCCATTACATATTGTTACCTTCAAATCAGTTGCTCAGACCACCAGACACAAGCATGCAAAATCAATCAGGACATAAAAAATTGTAAGCATTAACTGTTCATTTCAGTACAACATCAGACATCAGCAACACAGTTATCACAGCTATTCGTATATATATTTAGTTTTTGCCTTCTTTCTTTCTTTTTTCTTCTTTCCCTCATCCAAGTCACTCCTTCTTTTGAGCAATTTCTTTCCCTTTCCTATCATCTATTTTAAGTTTTGAGTTTTACCTGGTCTTTCAGGTTCCTACACCAAGCAGACAATATGATGTTTACACATCTGGGTCTGTTTTATTTCACTTATGAGTATGGTCTCTAGTGGCATCCATTTACCTACAAAAGCCTTGAGTTTATCTTTTTAATAGCTAAGTAATACTCCATTGTATAAAAATACCACATCTTTTTTATCCATTCTTCAGTGGATGGGCATTTGGGTTATTTCCAAGATTTAGCTATAACAAATTGTGCTGCTATAAACATGGGTGCACATATATCTCTGTGGTATGATGTCTTTAATTCTTTTGGGAAAATACCCAGAAGGGGAATAGCTGGGTTAAATGGGACTTACAGTCGTAGTTTTGTGAGGATTCTCCAAACTGATTTCCATAGTGGTTTCACCAATCTACACTCACACCAGCAGTGGAGTGGGTTCCTTTCTTCCCACAGCCTCTCCAGCATTTGTTATTGGTTGATTTCTTAATGATAGCCATTCTTTCTGGGGTGAGATGCAATCTCAGTGTTGTTTTAATTTGCATTTCTTGAATGCCTAATGACGCTGAACGTTTTTTTCATGTATTTATTTGCCATTAGTATCTCTTCATTAGAGAAGTGTGTATTCATCTCAGATGCCCATTTTTGGATTGGGTCTTTGAATTTGGGGGGCCTGTTTTTTTTTAATTCTTTATATGTCCTAGATAGAAGTCCTTTGTCTGAGGGGCAGTTGGCTTAAATTTTTTCCCAATTTGTGGGTTTTCTTTTTATCTTTATTGGTGATTTCTTTGGAAGTGCAAAAACTTTTCCATGAGATGAGATCCCAGTTGTTGATTCTTTGAAGTATTTTGCATGCAGTTTAGTTTCTGTTCATGAATTCTCTGCCTACCCCAATGCTGTCAAGATTTTTACCTACTTTCTCTTAAAATAAATTTAGTGTTTCTGTTTTAATATTTAGATCTTTGATCCATTTTGACTTTAATGTGGGGTATTGTGAAAGACATGGGTCTAGTTTTAGTCTTTGGCATGTGGAAAGCCAGTTTTTCCAGCACCATTTATTAAACAGGCTATTTTCCTTCCATTGAACATGTTTGGCCCCTTTGTTGAAGATAAGGGGACTGAGTGTGTTTGTAGTTGTATCTGTATCTTCTAATCTGTGCCATTGACCTTCAGGTCTGTTTTTTGCCAGTACCATGCTGATTTTTTCACAGTAGCTTTGTAATATAATTTTAAGTTAGGAATTGGGATGCCTCCTGCCTTGTCTTTGTTTCCCAAGATTGCTTTTGCTATTCTAGCCTCTTCTGGTTCCAGATGAAATTTAGGAATGTTTTCTCTAGGTCTGTGAGGTATGCTAATGGTATTTTAATTGGGATTGCATTGAATCTGTACAACAATTTTGGGCGTATGGTCATTTTCACAATGTTGTTTTTTCCTATCCATGAGCAAGGAATATCTTTCTATTTTCTGATATCCTCTTTGATCTCTTTTTCAGAGTACTATAATTTTCACTGTATAGATCTTTTCCTTCTTTTGTTAGACTGATTCCTAAGTATTTCATCTTTTTAGATGCTATTGTGAAAAATGTGGTTTCCCTAATTTCTCTCTCAGTCTGTTTGTTACTTGTGTACAGGAATGCTTTTAGTGTTAACTTTGTATCCAGCTACATTACTGAATTTGGTCATTAAATCCATGCTCCTTTTGGAGGAGATTTTGGGGTCTTCTGTGTAGATTATCTTGTCATCTGCAAATAATGATAACTTTACTTCTTCCTTTCCTATCTTCATTCCTTTTATTTCTCTCTGTTGTCTAATTGCTCTGGCTAATATTTCCAGAACTATATTGAATAGGAGTGGTGACATCCTTGTCTTGTTCCTGATTTTAAAGTGAAACCTTTCAATTTTTGGCCATTTAGTATGATGTTAGCTGTTGGTTTATCACAGATGGGTTTGATCAGCTTGAGGTAAAGGCCATCTATTCCTATTTTCTGTAGGGTTTTCTTCATGGATGAGTGTTGGACTTTATCTAAAGCTTTTTCTGCATTGATGGAGATGATCATGTGATTTTTGTCCTTGGCTCTATTGACATGGTGTATTGCATTAATTGCTTTGTGTATATTGAACCATCCCTGCATTGTTGGTATAAATCCTAGTTGGTCGTGGTGTATAATCTCCTTGATGATTTGTTGTATTCTGTTTGCTAGTATTTTATTGAGAATTTTTGCATCTGTATTCATGAGGAAGATTGGCCTGTAGCTCTCTTTTTTGGTTGGGTCTTTCTCTGGTTTTGGTATCAGGTTAATACTTGCCTCCAGGAAAGAGTTGGGGAGAATTCCTTCTCTTTCAATTTCATTAAAGACTTTGAGAAGCACTGGTGTTAAATCTTCCCTAAATTGCTTGTAAAATTCAGCTGTGAATCCATCAGGACCTGAGCTTTTCTTCATTGGCAAGTTTTTAATTACATTTTCAATTTCACTGGCGGATATTGAGTTATTCAGGATTTTTATATCTTCTTCATTCAGCTTTGGTAATTCATATGTATCTAAAAATCTGTCCATTTCCTCCGTGTTTTCCATCCTATGACAGTAAAGATTTTCAAAGTAGGTATTGATGATCTTCTGAATTTCTTCAGGATCTGCAGTGATTTCACCCCTTTCATTCCTTACTGTGTGTATTTCAGTTTTTTCTTTCCTTTTTCTGTTAAGGTTGGCTAGGCATTTATGTATTTCTTTTATTCTTTCAAAGAACTAACTCTTTGATTCATTAATTTTTTGTATTTTTTTTTTTAGTCTCCATTGTGTTCATTTCTGTGCTGAGCTTTATAATTTCCTGTTTTCTTTGGGCTCTAGGTTTGACTTGCTCTTCTTTTTCTAGAAACTTGAGATGCAGCATAAGATTGTTTATTTGTGCTTGTTCTGTTTTCCTGAGGTGGGAGTTCACCTCTGTAAATTTCCCTTGATTTATCTTTACAGGCCATTTTTTTTGTTGTTGTTTTTCTCTGACTGCTTTTAAAATTCTGGGTGTTCTTGCTGGGTATCTGGTAATTTAATAAGGACATACCTTGGTGAGCTTCCTTTTTCATCATATTTGTAAGCATTGGTTACTTTTATTTCAAATCCTTTTATTTGGGAAATTTTCTTCTATGATTTTTTGTAAACAGGTTAGTCAGTGCATCTATGTTATCTTTAGTTTTTCTCTAAATTCACTTAACCTTAGGTTGGTCATCTTATTGTCATCTAGTAACTGTTGGATAATCTTCTCTTGTTCTTATTTTCTTTGTGGCTTGAGTACTTTATGGTAATTCAGTATTTTGTCCTCAATTTTAGAGGTCATTGCTTTGGTCATTTCTGCAATTTATGAATTCTACACAGTTTTTATCTCACATATTTCTGACAACTTTTCCAGCATTCTATATCCTTGTTGTATCTGTCATTCAAGTTTTGGACTATTTTGGTTAGGTTATCCAGGTTTTACCTATTTCCCTGAAATTCACCATGGCCATATTGAGTGAAATTGCTGTGAACTTTAGGTTCATTTCCTCTTCAAACTCATCTGTTGTCTTCATCTCTTCTATAAACTTCATAGAGTTCTGCTACCTAATATTTACCTTCCTCTCACTTTGTTACCCCTTTTTCTGCCTTAGGAGGGTTGGGAGAACTTTGGGATCTTCTTTGGTTGCCTTGCATCCTCATGGTCCTATATGTATCTCATATACATACATATATATATGTATATATATATATATATATAAAACTTTTCTCATTTTTCTTCTTTTGGAAGGGTGCTGTAGGTGGAGGACTAGAAGAATGAGGAGAGTTTGTAGTTTATATGGAGATTTTCAGTACAGTGTTTTCTTCCTATGAATAATTTCAGCTCTCTATGTCCAGTGCTAGTATTTACTCCTCCTGTTATCTATTTTAAGTAATTTGGATTGTGTCCCTAAGTTTTTGCCAAAAGAATTATTTCTGGTTCTAACAGCATCAACAGATTCAATCATACAACTCTTATATGTGAAAATTCTTGCAGTTATGCTTCCTGCTTTGTCTGTTCTCTATGCACACTCTAACCATGTATTACTCATAGTTATTCTGCAATGAGGTGGGTAAAGTGAAGGGAGGAGAATGAAAAGTGATTGAATGAGAAGTGTAAAACTCTAAGGGAGAGGTTGGAAGGAGGATATAGTGACAGATAAGAAGAAAAGTTTGATGTGGAACCTGATTCTACTGGAGTACTTTTAGTTGAACTGAAAGGTTAGCATTGAGAGTTTTGAGAGGACAAAAGCAAGATATGGGAGTAAGGAGGTTTTCTTTGTGATTGAGGAAAGCTTTGTGGTTGTCAGAACCAGCTGATAAGGAGGACAATAGACTAGGTAAGATCATGAAGAACCAAAAAACTTAGTTTGGAAAGGGTTGAGGGCTAATACTAGAGAATATAGGAGTGACTGTGAGGAAACTAAGTATGAGAAATTAAAAACTTGGGAGGAGGAGTTTATGTATTTGGAAAAAAATAAAGAAATATTGTAATAGTATTGCTTCACAGCATTGAGGTGAAGAAACTAGATAAGGAGCTGAGATGAGGGAGAGAACCTACACAACTATTAAATCAGAGCCAGTGGAAATAATAATGCAGAAAATTAAAAGCCAATAAACTAAAAAAGAACCATAAAAGAACATAATATAGCCTCACATTACTAAATAAATCAAGAAACAAAAACTCAAACCTATAAGATTCTAGATGGGAACAGAGGTTAAATATTGCAGGGAGTGGCTGAAGCTAGAAATTAGTCACATGTGTGGGGACAAAATAAGGCCCATGTGCCTGAAGCAAGCAAACTACTCAATCATGAGAAAAACGTCTTGCTTGGGACAATTGCAGTTATTAGTTGTTAAGCAACCCTGTGTCTCATGATACTAACTTTGCAAAAGTATCAGCAAACACCCCTACTGTTGTTGTTTAGTTCACCTCCCATCAGGAGAGAGAAGACCTCCACCTGATCTCAATCTTGTCTCTTGTCTATATTTTCCACATCGCATCACAGTTTTTCCCTGGGATCACTGAGAACCCCAGTGAGTTGTGACAAACTATTCCAATGAGACTGCATATGAGATTCACATGTAGCTTCTTTGCCAGAAAGTCTCAGTGTTCACATGCCAGTAACTCCTGTAATCTCTCCAATGCAGCACTGAAGCTAACTCAGACTCAGGATTTCTTTCTGCCAGGTTGCAGGCATTCTTACAGAGTCTTATCCAGTCTGACTTCTCGGTTTTGGATCTCTTATTGTCCCCTTCTCTGAGTGTAATGGTAGAATCAGCAAACGAATTCACTGGTATGAATGTCCACTGACCCAGGAGTAGTCCTATGCAATCAAATCAGCTACAATAATAACAAGCTAATTAGTTACAGTGATATCTATCAGAGCAAGTTGAGAACATAGCATGAGACCCAATTTTGGATCTTACTTTAGCCTAGATAAGAAATTCATAATTATAGTGTAAGCATCATAATAGCCCAACTTTTGACCTACAGTAATATGTACTAACTGCAATAGCTATGTCTCCTTTAATGATGAAAAAAGTGACAGTAATTTTATAGGATCAATTATCTAAAGCCTAGGGTGTCAGGGACCAGGTAATATGGAGGTGGGAGAGAAAAGAAAAATGAAATTTTTTTTTGTTTTTAAGGTCTTCTATGTGGTATGAGAAAGAAGAAATAGGAGAGGGACAAAGGGTCCTCATCATGGTATATGTATGTTGATTGGGAACAAAATGTATAGTGAGAAACGGGGATGAGAAAGGATTCTATGACTAAAAGAGCAAAAAGAATTTTCTATTGTCTTGCCTATGTTGCTCTTTCCCACAGCCTAAAAATTGGGAGCAAAGCTCAAGCCAAGTTATGTATCTGCTCACACTGGAAATCTAAGGTGGCCATCTGCCCCTGGAATGGTGCTGGATGCAGACATTGGCATACGATGGGGACAGGGCACCAATGTGACCTTCCAATCCTGTGTAACTCAGGCAGAACCCAGCCTCTGATCATAGGAGCCAGGTCCATGCTCACTAGCTCCAACCCCTGAGCAGAACTCCTCCAGCCTGCTTTCCAACCATGAGCTGTCTCCTGTGGCTATCTTTCCTTCATCCATTCTAGACATGGGCCTAATTTTAGTCTTCAACATGTGGAAAGCCAGTTTTTCCACCACCATTTATTAAAGAGGATATCTTTCATCCAGTGAACATGTTTGGCCGCTTTGTCAAAGATAAGGTGGTTGAGTGGCTTTGTAGCTGTTTCTGCATCTTCTAATCTGTTCCATTGATCTTCAGGTCTGTTTTGTTTTTTTGTTTTTTTGGTTTTTTGCCAGTATCATGCTGATTTTATCACATTAGCATTGTAGTATGATTTTAAGTCAAGATTATAATGTCTCCTGCCTTTCCTTTGTTGCCCAGTATTGCTTCTGCTATTCTAGGTCTCCTTGGGTTCCAGATGAATTTTAAGAATATTTTCTCTAGATCTTTGAGGTATATGAATGGTATTTTAGTTGGGATTGCATTGAATCTATACAACAATTTTGGGAGTATGGCAATTTTCACAATGTTGGTTCTTCCTATCTGTGAGCAAGGGATATCTCTCCATTTTCTGAAATCCTCTTCAATGTCATTTTTCAGAGTACTGTAATGTTTAATATATACATCTTTCACTTCCCTTGTTAGATTGATTCCTGAGTATTCCATTTTTTAGATGTTATTATGAAATGTATAATTTTCCTAATTTCTCTCACAGTGTGTTTGTTGTTTATGTACAAGAATGCTACTAATTTTTCAGTGTTGACTTTGTATCCAGCTACACTATGGAATTTGGTTATTAAATTTAGAGGCCTTTTGGTAGAGTTTTTGGGGTCCTCTATGTAGAGTATCATGTCATTTGCAAATAATGATAATTTCACTTCTTCTTTTCCAATCCTTATTCCTTTTATTTCTCTCTCTTGTTCAATTGCTCTGGCTAATGTTTCCAGAACTATATTGCATAAGAGTGGTAACAGTGGACATCCTTGTCTTGTTCCTGATTTTAAAAGGAAAGCTTTCAGTTTTTCTCTATTTAGTAAGAAATTGGCTGTTGGTTTGTCATAGATGGCTTTTATCAGAATGAAGTAAAGACCATCTATTCCTATTTTCTGTAGGGTTTTTATCATGAAAGAGTGTTGGACTTTATCTAAAGCTTTTCCTGCATCAGTGGAGATGATCATGTGGTTTTTGTCTTTGGCTCTATTGACATGATGTATTACATTAATTGATATGCATGTATTGAACCATCCCTGCATTTCTGGAATGAATCCCATTTGGTCATGATGTATAATCTTCTTGATGATTTGCTGCATTCTGTTTGCCAGTATTTTATTGAGAAATTCTGCACCCGTGTTCATTAGGGAGATTGGCCTGTAGCTCTCTTTTTTGATTGGGTCTTTCTCTGGTTTTGGTATCAGGGTAATACTTGCCTCAAGGAATGAGTTAGGGAGAGTTCCTTTCCTTTCCATTTCATTAAAGAGTTTGAGAAGAATTGGTGTTAAATCTTTTCTAAATTTCTTATAGAATTTGGCTGTGAATCCATCAGGTCCTGGCCTTTTATTTGTTGGTAAGTTTTTTATTATGTTTTCAATTTTGTTGGCTGATATTGATTTATTCAGGATTTTTATATCTTCTTCATTTAGCTTTGGTAGTTCATATGTATCTAGGAATCTATTTCCTCTGTGTTTTCCATTCTATGAGAGTAAATATTTTTGAAGTAGGTATTGATCATATTCTGAATTTCTACAGGATCTGTAGTGATTACATCCTTTTCATTCTTTATTGCATGAATTTGAGTTTTTTCTCTCCCTTTTTTGATATGGCTGGCTAGGGGTTTATCAATTTTATTTATTCTTTCAAAGAACCAACTCTTGAATTCATTAATTCCTTGTATTGTTTTCTTAATTTCCATTGCATTAATTTCTGCTCGATCTTTTTCATTTCCTGCCTTCTATGGTCTTTGGGTTTGATTTGCTCTTCTTTTTCTAAAAGCTTGAGGTGCAGTGTAAGATTGTTTATTTGTGCTCGTTCTGTTTTCCTGATGTGGGAATTCACCACTAAAATTTCCTGATGAGAAATGGTTTCATTGCATCCCACTGGTTTCTGTAAGTTGTATCTGTATTTTTGTTTGATTGTAAATATTGTTTAATTTCTTCTTTAATTTCATCTGTGACCCATTGGTTGTTCAGGAGAGTGTTATTTAATTTGCACATCTGTATGGAGGTTTTGTGATTTCTTTTGTCATTAATTTCCAGTTTCATTGCACTATGGTCTGATAGTATGCATAGGATAATTTCAATTCCTTTGCATTTACTTAAGCATGTTCTATGTGCTAGTATATGGTTTATTTTAAAGAACATCCCATGTGCAGCTGAGAGGAGTGTGTATTCTGATGTTGTTGCATGGAACACTCTGTAAAGGTTTACTAAGTCAGTTTGTTCAGAAGTTTGATTTAGTTCTGTTCTTTCTTTGATGACTTTTTGTCTAGTTGCTCTATGTCTTTGTGACAATGGAGTGTAAAACTCCCCTGATATAATTGTGTTATTGCTTATTTGATTTTTCATGTCTGTTAAAATTTGTCTTATATACTTGGGTGCTCCTGTATTTGATGCATAGATATTTATGATTGTTACCCTTTCCTCTTGCAGTTTTCACCTAAAAGTATCTAATATCTTTATCTCTTTTGATTGTTCTTGGTGTGAAGTTCAGATTATCTGCAAATAGTGTAGCTATCACTGCTTTTCTCTGGGTTACTATTACATGGAGAATTGTTTTCCATCCTTTGACTTTCAGTCTATGAATTTCCTTTTGAGTTAAATGTGTTTCTTGTCCACAGCATATTTTTAGATTTTGTTTCTTGATCCACTCTGCCAGTCTGCTTCTTTTCATTGGTGAATTGAGGCCATTTACATTGATAGTTATAACTGATATATATTGGTTTATCTTTGTCATGTTATTTTCCTACTGTTGGTTCCCTACTTTTTCCCTTTGTTTAATTGCTTGCTCTGCTTGGTGGCTCCTTTCTATTTTTGTACTTAAAATTGTGGTTATTTTTATCTTTTTCTAGAATATCTTTTAGTACTCTTCATAGGGTTGGTTTGATGATCATGAATTTCTTCAGTTGTTCTTCATCATTAAAATATTTTATTTTTCCATTAGATCTGAAGGATTGCTTTGCAGGGTACATCAATCTGTGTTGGAAGTTGTTTCCTTTCAAAACTTGAAATACTTTGCTCTAAGCTCTTCTTGACTTGATAGTTTGTGTTGAGAAATCTGTCATGATTCTGATGGCCTTTGCTTTATAAGTGATCTGTTTCTTTTTTCTAACAGCTTTTAGTATTCTGTTCTTTTGCTGAATTACTGTGATCTTGATTATTATGTCTAGGTGTAGATTTATTTGAATTATGGCTAATTGGAGTTCTATATGCCTCACTTACTGTATGTTAGATCCTTTTTCCATGCTTGGGAAATTTTCTGCTCTTACTTCTGCAAAAAGTTTTTTTATGTCATTTGTATTGACTTATGCTGTTTTGTTGGCACCTATTATTCTTACATTTTTTTCTCTGCATCTTCTTGTAACTGTTGAATTGTTATCCTGGTTCCTTGTTATTTTTATGAGATCCTTCATTTCAGTACTCTTTTTTTTGTTTTGTTTTTTTTCCAGTGTAGGGAATCAAACTCATGACCTTGTGATTGCCAGGCAGGCACTGTGCTGCTGAGCTAAATCCCCAACCCCATGAGATCCTTCATTTCATGATCATTAGGTTCAATGCTGTCTTCAGGGTCTGAGAGTTTGTCTTCAGTTTTGTTCAAGCAGTTTTGCTACATTTTGATGGAATTTTTAAAATCCTGGATATCTGTTTGAATGTTTTTCATGCATTCTGATTCTTTCCTATATTGTTCATTCAAGATTTCCACCATTTTTCTGTGCTCTTCTATTTTTTTCTACATCTTTAGATATGCTGAGCAATTCTTTCATTATTGTTGTAATTTCTTCTTTTACCTGAGAGATTATTTCTGATCTGATGTCTTCTATGGCCTGATGGAGTTGTTTCTTTACTTCAATGGCTCTCATTTCAGAAATTTCAGGTGTATGACATCCAAGCTTTTCTGTGTTGATGTCTCCTGGAGTTGTTCTGGGTGGGGCGAAGGTGTGAGATTGCATTTTGCTCCTTTGTTTTGTCGTTTTCAAAGATCCAGAGGCTCCCTGAGGCTCAGCCTCACTCCTGCAATGGTGTGGAAGTGGCAGTGCAAGGACCCAAAGTTGCTGGTTCTCAACATGGCTCCTGCAATGATGTGGGGATGTGGGGTGTGGTTGCCAATGATCCCAAAGCTGCCCTGGGCTCAGCTTGACTACAACATGGGGGGGGGTATGGTGTACAGGTGTGGTCACTGAGGCTCTCAAAGCTATCCCAGGCTCAGCTTGGCTCCCATGCCAGTTGGGGAAGGGGAAGGGTGGCTTACTGAGGTTTCCAAAGCTGTCTGGGTCTCATCTTGGCTCTGCAAGGGAGTGGGGAGGTGGGGTGTGGTCTTAGAATATTTTTGAAGCAGCCAGATTTTGAGAACCACTACTAGCCACAATTAATTTAATATTACTTTCTTGGTTACATAGAGTTAGACAGCTGAGTTAAAGGCTTTTGATAAAGCATTTGATCTATTCTCCCACATGTGTGTGCACACACACATGCACACAAACTTGTGTAATGTGGGAGGGAAACTGTTGCATGGTGATTTTTCATGGCTTCTTTCATTTTTGCATACTTCTAATCTGAAAGGTGAGAGTGTTTCTATCTGGAATAAAGAGTAGGCATACTGACATATTTATATGGAATTTTGATTCCCTAAGATCAATGTTTCTCTTCTGTAATGCAACTCTGTGCCTGTCCATGTATTTGTCTGACTCTATCCACAACACCCTATGAGACTTGTGCAACATGATCTTACCTGCTAATACTCATGCTAAAATCCTTTGTCTTTCACCTGGGAGGGTTGTTTCTTCTGCTGATGCTTTAGTTACTTTTATTATTGCTGAGACAAAATACTTGACACCCAAAGTTGGAGGAGAAAGATTTATTTGGCTCACAGGTTTCAGTCCACACTTGTTGGCTCCGTACAAGGCTGGGTAGCATGGCAGAGGGGCATCACAGTGGTGAAACAGTTCATTGAAGGCAAAAGGCAGCAAAGCAGTGAAATAGTGAAGAAACAGCAGCAGCAGCCTGCCTCTTCTTTTTACCCTTTCCAGACCACCCATCCCCAGGGTTGCCCTTCTCATTATCTACACCCAAAACTATGCCAAGCTAATCATTGGTCTAAGTTAGTAATCACACACCCTTAATATCAACATCACACACGTAATCCCAGAATCACACTAGATTCAACCACCTCTGTCTGAAAAGTCCCACCTATTACTGCATGAGGCTTTGGTGGACACCTAGACACAAGCCATAGTAGTCATCATCTATAAAACCATGGTAGGCCAACTTGATGTGCAAGTAGTATAAAATTTCACACTCTTCATTGTTCTTCTCAGAAAGATATGGTATTAAGTTGGCTAAACATTTTTGAAAATATTTGCTGAGAGACTATGCCTGGAATGAAGCATTAAATGTAAAATAAGAATAGATATAGAGCCTTCCATCTGCTGGAAGTATGAGGGTGATGGAGTGAATATAACAGAAAAAGCTACCATTTGCCCATGATACCATGTTACAGAAAATCACTGCATTTTGCATATAAGTTTTCCTTTGCATATAAGGAATTTTGTCTATAAGTTTTGTTGGAGCTGAAAGAATAGCAGACTGGGTTTAAAAAATGGTTCTCTCTAATGCTGCACCTTTAATTTTTACATTTCTGTTCACTGAAACATTAAAAGAATCTGTATTTCTGTGCACCAGTGAGATATATTAGTGTTATATTATTATGAAAATTTGAAGGGTTAATCCACTGTTTAAGTGCTATCACTAAAAACCACACTGTGGCAAATAGAATCTTTACAACATAATTTTAAATAATCTACTTCCTAATGAAAAGATAGTCTGTGAATTCAGATGTGAGTCCAGGCAAAACTCTTAATTCGACATAAAGCAGATGTCACATATGTGCAAACATCACCATTGTGAACATAACAACAATCCATTTAATGTGTTTATGTATAACCCCTGGAACATACTCTCAACACAAAAAGTAATAATGATAATTTCAGACCAGCTACTCTATGACTGAATTCCATACAAGGCATTGGTATTATCCTCCCTAGTGTACATATGATAGAGCTCAGGCTTAGAACAAAACAACTTGTTCAACATCACATGTAAGATACTAATTCAGGACTCAGGCTCTCTACTGCACAATTTCCTATTACACAGATTGTGATAGAGGAATTAGACCAACCCATATATCCTGCACTCCATAAATGAAAGACTCTCCGAAGCACAGACTCACAGAAGATGCTTCCAAGCTCTTTCACTTATTCAAAAAGAAAACTGGAAATTGCACTGTGACTGACAATATATTTATTAGAAGCATTTGAGTGTAAGAAACAAAACACAAATGAATTTGACATTTCAGGGCATTTTGGCCTATGTCAAAGATATTTTAAATTGCAAACAAATTTTTAGCAGTTAGTGAAAAGACATATAGACTAAGAGCAGAAGACGTTTGAGGCTCAATCTTGAATTATTTCTTTAATGAAGATATGTATTGTTGAAACATAGAGTTTGAAGTCGGCATCACTGTAGTCTCATTCTATTTGTGCTATCTTTTCCCATGGGTTTCTGTTACATTATTGGAAAGGTGTCTTTATATTTGAAATAGTCTTTGTGAAATTATGTAATATCCTACATATCATGAAAGAGGCAAATCTTGGGAAATTGTGTAATGTATTTAGTAAGAAATCATTAAGCTATGTGCCATTAAGCTATAATATTTAGTTAGTATTTATTTTAAAGATTGGACATGGCAAGGAAGAAAAATGGCCAACTTTATAACATACAAATCAGATTCTGAATCTTGGGTTGCCTCTTCATGGAATGATCTGGAAGGTTTCTTATTTATTTCTAACATACTTATTAGTGCATGTTTGCCATGCATAATGATTGCATTCATTGTTGGGAGTTAGTATGTGTATACAACTCATCTGAATTCTTTTTACTTCCCTTTCCCTTCCCTACCCTCTCTCTTCATCTCTTGGTCTCCTTCCCAAAGGTTTCTTTTGAGAATGAGAGATGTTGTTTTTCACGCCTGGCATCAGGCTGATACTGAAGAGTTGATCACTATGTCTCTAATTTGCCATTGAAATTTTGAAGATGATGAAGTGGTGACTCAATGAGGGTGACTCAATGAAATATAAATAATTATAATAAACTATCTATCCATTACCAAAGCCAGTCTTATGCATTATAACAGATAATAAGCATAATTTCCATCTACTTATAGAACTTTACAGTGACATATGTTTAAACACAAGGTTGGAATAAATGTCAAAGGCAAATATGTCTGGTTTGTGGTTAAAAGCCATTATTCTTTCCAAACAGGTGTACACCTTCAAGATGCCTAATTTATGACAACTTGCAATTGATGTAGTTAACTAATCTGTTAGTCTTTCTAACTGATACAGTTAATTTTTAAAAAGCACAATTTTGTAATTCACAATCACCAATAGACATTATTTCAGAGTTTCTAAAAAGCTTTCTTTTGATTATAATGACAGTAGAACAATAGCAGATGATGGCTATTGTTTTCTCGGAATAATTGAAAGTAACACTGAAAATCTTTCCAAGAAATAAATGTGCTTTAAGTGTCACGGAGTCTCACATCTGGGGCTGATTCAAAGCAAGCCCCATTAGCCACATTACAGCCTATGATTCTAGTGGAGGAGGAGGTCACCCATTCTTTGGAAAGTAGCACATTCAATATTTGTAGGCATACCAAAAGCATCACTGTCAGAATTTCCTTTTATTATGTAAGTGGATGAAGGCTGCAAATCAGCCTGATGAAAGTTACTTCTGCAGTTTCCCATCTGGCCTAGTCCCTGTCCTTAACCTGGATAATTTCCATGCTAGGACTGGAAAGAGTTCAGGTCTGAGAAAGGCCACCTTGACTGGGAGGAAAAGGATTTGCAAACAGGCAGTCACAGGGCCAAGGACTGAGCCCACAGGGAACAACTTGTATAAAGAGGCTTAAATGTGTAAATAAATTAACACACTTTTCTCACTTGTCTTTCTTCTACAAACTCTTTTCTCTTTTGTCCAAAAAGATTCCTTGGCAAAGCAAAAAAGTAAAACGGAGTTAATGTTCAGCTTGTGACTTCTCAACAATATAATTGAGATGAGCTTTGTTGAGAGAGGAGCATGCAACAAATTTGCAGTGCTTCCTTTTCAAATGAGAAACCTTTGTCAGGCTGCTCGGGCAGGCTTGCTCTAATCCGTAATGTCAGAGGCCAAAGATAGACCCTGGAATTAAAGATGTGTCCTCCCTGCTGAGGAAAAAAAGGACAGAATTTGAGGACACATGCCATATCTTAAGCACCATCCTCATCTCTCTCTGTCATCCTTCTATAGTTTAAAAACCCTAAAGTCCCATATGATTCTTTGAGCAAGACCATGAAATTACATCTTACTTTGCATCAGAGGCTAACTCCTATATTTAAAAATTTTTCAGGGATAATAGATCTATCTATTAGATAGATCTACTAGAGAGTATCTTAATATTTTCCCCAACTCACTCAACTCTCATTAACTTTTTTCCTGGCAACCCACTCAGGTCTCCTTCTGTCCCTCTCTCAGACAGAAGCTTTCTTTCCCTCAATGAATATATTCTGCTCTTAACCTCTGTTGTTCCTAAAATTTATTCTTCAATTTTAGAGAACATGAACTTGTCCCAGAAATCTTTCAGGTTGGGAGTTTCTTTCCCCTATATCATTTGGAGGTCTTTCACTGAGATTATTGGATGGAGGTAAGAGTTTGCTTTTGTTTCATAGACTCTGGATTCAAACTCATTTAGGTAACAAATTTTTATGCTTCAAATTTTATGTCTTTGCCCATTGCTTATAATTGCTTATGCTTTGTCTTATATAGTTTTGTTAAAATGTTGATAAATCTTAAGTTAAAACATGGGAAGGCTATAAGGTAATGATATTTCTTTAATGGGACATGTTATTCCTGTTTTATTTTTGCATATGTTGCATTTGAACTAGTTACTAAATTTACTGGTAGTCCTTGCTTTACTTTATTTAGACAATAGCACTAGAAAGAGTAACATTAGCATGCCCCCTAATGGACTTTAACATAAACTTCTATAAAATGGGTCTTTTAAAATAAAATATAGCTTAGACTTAGAAAATATACATGCCTATATAATAAAACATGGGACCTCTTCCAGCATTTAAAAAAGATATCAGGTTGGTGGCCGTTCTTAAGACTTGGAGGACAGCTTTCACTGGGACAGACTGGCTCTGACCCTAGAGGAAATGTCAAGTCTTTTCTGCTTCAGTTTCCTTTCTCTGGCCTTACTCTTAATCTTTTTCTACCACTTTGTACTTTCCTTTTTAGAAGTGTGCAAAATTAGAAAAAGAAAAAAAAGAACTCTGGACAGTTCCAACTAAGTTAAGCCCATAGAAAATGAGAGTTTGCTAATGCCGAAGAAGACACCCTAGAAACACATATCCCGTCTCTGGGTCAGATGAGACATCGAGGTTTTGCCCGTATAGGAGGACACCCATAAAAACCATGTCCTGGCTTAGTGTTCTGGGCAGGTCTCCCTCGGGAAACCGAACCTGAGACACAGTGGAGAGAACCAACTTCTGGGTGACACCAGAAGGAGCCAATCCTAAAAACAATACACTTCTGGGACCAGAACACATTTAATCTAAGGGAGTTCTCTGACCGTTCCTCTTCTCCTAGGTCGAATTATCATTTATATGTATAGGAAAAACACTTTGATAATGAGTTATAGACTTTAAAACATTTATTGTGAACTTATAAAGTGCTAGGTAATCATGTTCAGGCTTTTAACTATCCCAAACTTGGACAAACAGTGGTTACTCTGCCAGCTAGTTAAATGCTCTTAGCACAGCTATCACTCTTTAAAACAGAGGACAGGTTTCCCCAACATCTCTTTGGTAAATCCCCACTCAAGCCAATGGCCAATGGAATGTCGACCAGATGGACAGCTTGATTCCTTTCTGGAGACTGATCTCTGGTTGTGTGGGCCAATAGACACTGACAAGTGACAGGTCAAGGCCAGGGCTACTCTCTGGCGGATATTGAAAGATTCTCAGTGGAAACTGGCTCCTGACTGCAGAAAAATCTCCACTTATCTATAATACTTATCTCTCTCTTCTAGTAAACTAGAAATTCTCCTTAAGCTTTTAAGTAGAACTACTTAACTACCCTTCCCTTCAGAAATTAGGCTGATGCAACTTGCAAGAATTCACATTTCACAGCAGCTAGCAGGAAATAAGTTACATTTGTGCCTTACATATGCTAAGAGTAAGAAAGAGATTTCAGTCAGCCTAACTAATGTGCCTTTACCAACATGTAAAATGTGATTGCTAGATGATAAATACAAGTTTAACCTGTGAGCTCCTAAAGTTTAAATAAAACATAGCCTTGTTCTGCAGCTAGGAAAGGTTGCCTTGGTGATAAGATGCAGGACACAAGTGTCTTGGAGATTTCTTTGTCCTAGGGCCCAGGGTGGAACTCCTCAAGGTAGTTGTCTCTCTTTTATCTATCTCCAGAGGTGATCTCTTTCACAGCACAGCAGAAAAAGTGCTCTGCTTCCAACTTACCTTCTTATATATGCCCTCTCCCAAAGAATAAAATAGTTTATTACAAAGTTATGCTTCCTTCTTTAGACATTCTTGTCACTAGATCAATTGTAACTTATGCTTATGAATGTCCAATATGGGTAAGTGCACTGTTCATGAGTTTCCGGGAGGATAAAATTGCGCACGAGTCTGAGGGTGGTCAGATTTTATCTTCTGCTCTCTCCAGATGCCATCCAACTGCTATGGAATGGAACTGACTTGAGAGATGCCTTGAGGCATAAAGATCAATTAGAAATAAGGAGGGGAGACCTAAACTATTTCTTTTTATATTTCAGACATGGGGTATTCACAGTCAAAGTCTCTTACTCCTTTGGAGTGCATCATTAAGCGTTGGAAGATGTTTGAGCCTTACACATTAAAAAAGAGCCATTTAATATTTTTCTGCATTAGCATATGGCCTCCCTATCTCCTAGAGCCAAAATATGCAGAGGGAAGTATTAATTTTGATGTTCTTTTACAACAAAAGTCATACTGTAAAAAGAAGGGAAGATGGTCAAAACTGTGCTATGTTCAAATCTTTGTTACATTAAGAAATAATTCATATTTATGTTCAAGGTATAATTATGAACCATTTGAGACTACCTATGTTCATATGTCTCTTTCTCTCAATGACTTAAAGCAGATCAAGCTAGAACTAGGAAAATGATAAGTACATTGATGTTTTTAGAGGATTTACTCAGACCTATAAGCTAGGCTGGAAAGATGTAATGTTAATCTTAAATCAAACATTGACTTCTAACGATAGACAAACAGCATTACAAGCTGCTATTACATTGGGGGATGAAGATCGTATTGTTAATTTTAAATGACTGGAAGATAGATGGCCAGGGGAACAACCAGTTCCCACAGAGCCCAAGCAATCCCTACCTAAGACCCCTGCTGGCCTAACAGCCAGACAGGAGATTGAAGCAATAGACATTTTCAGGTGTGTATTCTTGAGGGTCTAAGAAGGATAAAAACCAAGCCTTCTAATTATTTTAAATTTGCAGCTAGTTATCAGGAGAAAGAGAAAAACCCCTCTGCTTTCTTAGAACGCTTACTGGAGTCATTGGTAAAACACATGTCCATAGCTCCTGATTCAATAGAAGGACAGATTCTGCTCAAAGGTATGTTCAACACCAGATATTAAAAAAGATCTACAAAAGATAGTTTTTGCTCCAGGTAGCTCACTTGATACTTTAGTAAAAACTACCTCCTTAGTATTCTATAATCGGGACTCGGAAAAAACCAGGGAGAGAAAACAAAGAGATCAAAAGGTGGCTGCCTTTGTGTGACCTCAAAAATAACAGACTCTAAGTCTGATTCTCTGGGCTCCAAGATGAGCTCAACAGCTAGGTTCATCTGCTACCACTGTCAAAAGCCAGGTCACCTTAAGAGGAACTGCTTTAATAGGTTCCCCAAGCCATGCCTGGACTGCCAAGGTAGCCACTGGAAGCAAGATTGCACTCTGAGGTTCTGAGGCAGAGGCCCCAGAGCGCATACTCATCTTCCCAGGTGGTCCAAAAAGACTAAAGGGCCTGGGACTTCCTCCTCCCTTTGGCTGAACTGTCCTCTCTGTCAGCTCCACGGAGGGGCCCTGAGTAATCATGACTAGAGGAAAAAAAAACCAGCCTATTGCTGGACATTAATACAGGTCTCTTGTCCTTCTCCAACCCTGCCCTCTCTTCCAGTCTTTATACCTCAATAAAAACATTCGCTAAAAAATATGTATCTCATATCTTAAGCTATAACTGGGATAAGTTTCTTTTCACTCATTCCTTTTAGTTATGCATAAAAGCCTAGCTCTTATCCTGGAGAGATTTTATCCTGTCTAAATACTGTAATATATATCCCAGTTACCAACTAATCAAAATGATGCTGAGACTGGTTTTTACAGATGTAGTACATATCATTGTTCATGCGCAAAAACTTAAAGGAGTTTTTCATTGGTCAAAATAAGGTGTTAATCTGGTTTTCATAAGTCATAAAAATTTTGAGATAATTGTAACTAAAGCTAGAGGGACTTACCACAAAATGCTAGACTCCATCAGTAAAGGAGCCTAAGAGCCAGTGGGTTACAATGCTATCCTTTAAAAATAGTTCCTAAACTTACCTGTCAGCTCTAATGCTCATACTTTGATTATACATGCTATGATTTCTTAAAAAGTTTGTTCCTGCTTATAGGATATCAGACCCTAGGTAATCATACAGATAAAACCTATAACAAATATGCTAGATTACTTTTAGATTCCTTTTACCAAGATCCACAAGATCTTGTCTAGAGAGAGGATTATATGACATGTATCAAGGCCTCAACTAACTCAGTGGCCCTAAATGACACCACAGCTGATCTCTCTCTCTCCTAAATAAAAAGTAAAAGTAATAAAACAGGTCATCTTCCAAAATCAGATGACATTAGAAATTCTGACAGCAGCACAGGGGATGCTTATACAGTTATAAAAACTAAACGTTATGGGTACATTCCTGATTCTTCTGTTAATATCTCAATAACTTTTCAAGATATTAGACAACAGATCAATGATATGTCAGACTTAAATCCTTGTGCTCTTTATGGGAAGCTAGTACTGGCTTCTCTTGGTGAAAATCTTTGTTGACTGTATTTATAATTATCCTGTTGATCTTATTATTTGGCCCATGCATACTTAATTGTTCGTTTGGCTTTGTCTCCTCCAGACTTAAACCTATACACCTACCCAAGATGAAAATGTCTCCTGTTTATTGAGAGCATTTAGATAGAATCCCTGGAGAACATCTCTGACTGCTGATCAAAAACTCAGACCCTGTTCAGCCTCAAAAAGCCGGAGGGCATCACCCATTATTCCCTCGTAGCAGTTCACTTCTTCAGAGCGGGGAGTGTTGTAGGCAACTGAATAGACAGACATATAGGCACTCAGACAGGGCTGGGCCCCTGAAGGAGCCACTGTGGAAGACAAGATACCTTACAACTGTGGGAGAGACAGGCACTTCTGCTGTGGGCCAGACCTCAAGACAAAAGGTTAAACAAGTGTACCCACAAACCTCCCTCGGGATGGACCTTATTCTAAATAGGTATCAATCACCTTTAAAAAGCCAGGAAGAGTCACTAACCCAGCCCCCTACAGGAAAAGCCCCTGTTCTGTGTTCATGCCCGCTTACTGCGTGACTCACTTCCAAACTGATCTGATATAATCAACTTCACCTGAACTATTATGCTTGTAATCTTATTAGTTTGTCCCACCTCATACCCACTTTGTGAATTCCCATGTTTCTCACCTTGGTCCCACCTCACTTCATGGATTTGCTCTATAAAAGTCCCTAGAAAAGGTAGGTTCCTTGGCAGCCCACATGGGTCCCCTTCTGTCCCTCTCTCAGACAGAAACTTTCCTTCCCTTAGTAAATATATTCTGCTCTTTTAAAACAACATTTTTTCTTATCAGCTTCTGTCAAAAAAAATTTTCAAAACTTATAGACCCTGAAAAAAGCTGTTTCTAACCACTGGTCTGATGTTCCTGAAGGAAAGTTTCATTTTCTCCATGGAACTGCAATGATGAAGACAGAAGTTCCATGAGACTAACAGGAGTTTTCCTCTTTTAAGAGTGACATGGATCTTTTGGAGCTGGATGGGATCCTAAGGAGAACATGATCTAGCTTTCAGATGGAGAAACTAAGGCTTAGAGAAGCCAGACGAGCTAGAGAAGACAGTCCAGGGAGTAGCAGAACCCAGATTTATGTGCCACCCTCCTAATGGTTAGACCAGAATCTCACCCACTACCCTGCGTCTCCCTTCGTGGTGGCACATACTTCATGGAAGGAGTGAGTCTGATAGATCTAAAGAGAAGATACCCCAGGCAAAGCCACTGACACACCACACCATTTGGAGACACATGTTACAGAGTCAAGCACAAATCTCAGCCAGGGAAGTAAGTGAAGCTTGACCTCAACCATGCACATTAGTATCCCTGCCAACAGCATTTGCTGGGTAAGAATCTTCTAAGCTCAGTGCTCTAAAAAACCTCCAGCAGTTAGCAGAGGTCTTTGGGTAAGGACTGTACCTATTTCAGATTTGATGAAAATGATAAAAAATGATAGCCTAATAGATCTGTGGTGAAGAAAAACAAAAGAATGTTAGCTGGGTGTGGCGATGTATCCCTGTAAACCCAGCATCCTGGGAGGCTGAAACAGGAGGATTGCAAGTTTGAACCCACCCTGGACAATTTAATGACTTAGTGAGACCCTGTCTCAAAATTTTAAAATGGTTCATGTGTAAAAGCTCTGTGTTCAATCCCCAGTTCAGACAGGGAAAAAAAAAGCGTGAGAAGAAATTTTATTTATGGGCATAAAAAGCTTGATCATTATTTACAAAGGGAAAATGCTTCCCATTGGGACTTCCTGGGCTTTGTTAGTGTTTGGTTAAGTTAAAAGCCAGTGATAAAGAAAATTATTACCTGCCACAGGTGGGATGTTCGGCAGTTAATTCCTTTACAGATTGTTTGCTTTAAAAAGTAAATGAACATCTATGGCTAGTGTAAACTTAATGAGAACTGTAACTGCTTCAATAACTACTTCTCAGCAGCAGTTAGCTAAGTCCAGGGTCGTATGCTTTAACCAAGTGTGAAGGTTCTGATTCAATTACTTTGACTATTTCAGTGAAACATAGCTTATAGAAAAAGTCATGAACCATTAAAACCAAACAATTTCACTTTTAAAAATACAAGTTAATTAAATGTGGTCCACACATTTCTCAAGAGACTGAGAAACCCTTACACCAAAGGTTCAGCCAAAGAAATACATACTCATTTTAAGTGCAAACGCTATTTATCTCAGTTTCTATGATCCTATTCAACATTTAACTGAAAAGAATTATGATCTATACAGCACATGAAATGACACATTCCCATGTGACCAAGCAATCATAAAAACTAGACTTAGCTCTACCACCAAATGAGAACTTTCTGAAAGGAAATTTAAATCAACTAATTAGTATGATTATGTCTATGTGGAAAAGGTGGCACCATGCAAAATTGGTGGGTTATTTCCACAGAGACCTGGAAATTCTAAAATGAATAAAAAAGAAATGCTAGAAATAAAAACCATGGCAACAGTGATAAAGAATGATTTTGACAGGCTCATCAGAAGATTCCATGTAGCCAAGCACAGAATTCTGCACTCAAAAAGAGATCAATAGAAATTATTCAAAAGGAAGTACAGAGGGAACACAAAATTGTTTAAAAAAAGATGCGAAGCACCCAAAAACTATGGGCTATCAATCCCATTGCTGTAAAACAATCTAATCCAAATGTAATTGGAATTTGAGAGGGAAAAGGTACAAATATCTGAAGAAATAGTGGCCAACAATTTCCCAGAATAATGTCACCAACGGACTGCAGTTCACAGATCAAAAGAAATTAGAGAACATCAAACAAGGAAAACAAGCAAGCAAACAAGCCAGGCATACACCATTAATCAAAGTCTTCTTATTCATGTCTTTGTACCTCTTAAAAGGAAGTAAAGGAGAGACCCTTTTAGGAAACCATAAAATGTATGACTTTCTGTTGCAAGAATAGAGACACAATTCAGATACATAAGGAAACTGACTGACTTTTATAAATGAAAGGTAAAATGGAACACTTTCTAACCTTCAATGTGCTTGGGATCAGGGATTAAATAGGATCATCATTATTCAATGATTTATTTCTTGATCTTCTGTTTACTCTATAGGCTAACCCAGTGTGACATTAAAAGAGTTCACTGGGAGTAAAAAAGCCAGCATCCAACCCAAAGTAAAACAGTCAATGTTAAGTTCATTCCAAAGACCCTCAGTTTTGATCACCATAGCTTGTTTTACAGATCAAATTACAGAAGTAAAAATTTCTGAGAGTGGTTACTTTTAACTAGCAGTACTCACCAGAATCACATGAGGAACCATTTCTAAAATGCAAATTCTCAGACCAAATGGCCAAAATGGTAGAAGTTTATTTAAATAAACTGTGTGATTCTTATGTCCTTTCTCCTTGTGAATGAATAAAACCTTGCACACTCTTTGGTGGAGAAGGCAGGATCAAGATCTTTGTAATAATGCTTAAGATGTGCTTAATTACAACCCCAGGCTGATCAATATCTAGGTGTGCAGATTCTAGACCAATTTCCAGGAAAGCATCTTTTTGGTATTCCTGTAATCTCAGCATTCTGAAAGGCTGAGACAGAGGGCTCTCAGGTTCCAGCTCAGCTTGAATAACTTAGTGAGCCTGTCTCAAAATAAAAAGCAAAAAAGGCTAAGGATTTCACATGTTTAAAATAAATGAGCTCTCTTCTTTTAAAAGGAACTAGTGACATTCAGAGCAAGATGAACCTTCCAACTGTGACTCCTGTCAAAAGCAACATGATACTAGAGTCTAGAAATTATTTTCTGTACTGAAATAGAATTTGCACTATATGTGCAGTGAAGCATTTCTGGGTAAAACGAACAACTGCATAATGAAAATGCTCAAGCAAGTCATACTTCTGCGTGAACCTCTTTCCCAGGATAAGCCTATTTCTCTCTCATGGGGGAAGGGCAGAGAGCAGAAACACCTGGGGCTCTGCACAGGCTGTAAAAGGATTGAGGTGGGACTATCTGGCATGCACTGTGGAAGTTACAAGCTATTTCTGGTCTCAGATTACCACACAAAGACAGGTGGGCTTATCTTTTTTATTATTTTTGTCACACTAGGGATTGAACCCAAGGCCTTCCTGCTGATAACATGCCCAGTACCCTCTCACTTTTAATTTTGAGACAAGGTCATTCTAAGTGACTAAGTTGCTCAGGCTGGGATCAAACTTTTAGTCCTCCTGCCTTAGCTTCCCAGCGTGCTGGGATTACAGATGTGCACCCCCAGGCTGTGCTAAAATGGGGGTTTTGAATGAATTTTTGAATAAATCTAGTTTGTGAACAAGTAGTCTTAATTATTTTAATTCTAACTGTTGCCAACTCTTTCCATTAATGTCTGCTAGCTTTTTACTTTTTATTAATTTCCTCCTCTACAGTTTTATGACAGTGAATATGGCACTTAGAAGTGTTATTCACCTGGAGAAAGCACGGCAGTTAGAATGAGTTCTAGTGCAGTCAGTAAGAACGGGCTTTGCCAAGAAACTACCTGATGATGAAGGCACAGGAGGATTTCTAGGCATGCCAGAAGTTTAGGTTGCAAGGAGGGAGATTCAGCTAGCTTATTTCATGGGCTCTGTGGCCTGTGGTAAGGATTTTAGTTTTTTTCCTGTGAGCCCCTGAGATAAAATGAGAATCATTAAACTCTCTATGACTGCCCTGGTTTATCTGTCCAAAAATTACCAGCCACAGTATCTCCTGCCTGGTTACTTGATTACTGAACATGTTACTGGGTAGAGTAATACTTTTTACCCTGACTTATGAATGAGTTCTGTTCCAGGAGAATATTTGTAAGCCTATTCCGTTGTATCCAGCAAAGCAAGTCTTATACATATAGTACACCTGTGAAAGTTCCCAGCTCAGGGACTTACTATATTATAGTGATCAGCAGTCCTTTCCAGCTCTCACTATCTTATTCCAAGAAATGGACAGCACAGTTGATGAATGTGAAAGTTTAACATTTTATTTAGGGCAAAAGAGCTCAAAAAGAAAAAGTGGCCTAAAAAGAAATGTTATGCAGAGTTAATGTGGGCCAGTTAAAGTAGGAAAAAGAAGTATACCCTGCAGAGTGCAAGGTGGGCTGATGAAAAGGCTCACAGCAGCTACAAGCTGAATAATAGCTTAATAACCACCTTCTTTTTATACCCTGCTCTGACATCAGATCTAAGCCATCCCATCAAAAACCAGCTCACTCAGTCTCATGACGAAGAATTAAAAAGAGCAGTCCCTGATTGATATCACGTGCAAGGCTCCAAAGCTCTTCTGTTACAAGTCCTGAGTCTCTGTGATTAACAGGTCTCTATGATTGACAAGTCATGCCCACTTGCTCACCCACTTTGTCATGCCTGGATGTCCTGCCTCAGATACGCTTCTTGAATCAATGACGTAGTCAGATTTTCATTTTTAAAATGGATCTCACTGATGTCCAGACTTTGAAATGGGGCAGTACTAAAGGCAATCAGACAAGTTGGCAAATTATTATAAATGATCCAGAAAAGAGAAACTGATGTGAATGGAGCACCCTGGGGTAAAAAGGAGTATACAGGGTTGAGAGATGTTAGCGTTACCATCCATACTGGGCTTGTGTCTCATGAAAGTTGAAGAACAAATTCCTGCAAAAGGAAGCAGTGAAAAGGAGTGTTTATTGGAAGTATAAGAAGAAAGAAAGCTCCCAACAGTTAGAAGGGGGTCCTGAAAAGGGTCTCCAAAAATGAGGTCTTTGTATAAGGTGTTATGTCTAGATGGCCAGGTTTCTGGCCATAACAGGTCAAGGCGGGTTTCGCCTATAGAATTTGGCTACGGCCAGTCCATGCTGTAATATTACTTATAGAGAAGCAAAGCACACAGAGGCCATGCACTGATCAAGCACTCTTTGGCCAGTCAGAATCTTGCTGTGCAATTAGGAAGAGCAAAGCAAAAGGTAGGAGGGAGTCAGTTACAATGGTCACTTCCTCTGTTTACTTTTACATTCCCGAACTTGATGATACAGTTTGAGCTAACCCTTAACCCTGAGTACATGCTGTTTTCTTCAAAAGGCTGACCACCTTGATTCTATCACAGGCCCTGTAGCTGCCTATTTGTAAGCTAGATAGCTGAACCACCTCTTATGTTAGGAAGGGAAGGTGAGCAGTACTCTTTATTAACTTAGTATTGGCTGTTTGGGGGTGAAGAAATAGTGAAGGAAAACCCAGGGTCTGACTTAAGTAACTGTCTTAGTTACTTTTTTCCTTGTTCAGACAAAATACCTGACACCCAAACTTACGGAAGGAAAGGTTTATTTAGCTCACAGTTTGTGGAGGTTTCAGTTCATGCTAGGCTGGCTCCAAGGCAGAGTGTCGTATGGCAGAGGGCAACACCTCAAGGCAGCAGAAAACAGCAAAAGCAACAAGAACAAAATGCGAGGAACAGCAGAGAGCTAGCCTTTTTTCTTCTCTTATATTGTATGCAAACTACCACCCCAGGGTGGGTGTAGCACTCACACCTATAATCCCAGTATTGGATCATACTGGGATTATATTATCAATCATAGACTCTAGAAGCCCACCCCATTACTGCATGAGGCTTTGGGCAAACATCTAGATACAAACCATAGCATTCTGCCCCTGACCTACCAAAGAATCATGTACATCCCTTTATGCAAAAGACATTTTAGTCCACTCTAAGAGTTGTCAAAGTCCTAACAGTTTCAGCATTGCTGAAAAGTCCAAGTCCCAAGTCTGCTCTGAGATCTAAGCAAAACCCTTACCTGTGAGACCCTCTACAAATGAAAAAGTAAACACTTTTAACATTATGGGCCAGGGATATAGCTCAGAGGCAAAAGCACCTGCCTGGCAAGTGCAAGGTACTGAGTTCAATTCCTGGCACAAAAAACAAAACAAAACAAAACAAAAAGTTAAACATTTAATGGCACACAATAGACATTACCATTTTAAAAGGTACAAACAGGGAAATACAAAGCACTCAGACCAAAGCAAGTCCAAAATCTAGCAGGGCATACATTAAGTCCTGTAGTTCCACGTGAAATATCCAAAGCAATCTGTGTTACATTGTGAGCTCCAGAAGCCTTGTGTGACTCCACACCTAGGGCACTTGCAGTGGTTATAGCTCCTATGGCTTTTTACGAGGGGCCTGCTCTGTTCCCTCCTTCTAGCTTTTTTTTAGACGATCCATATTCCTGTTTTTTTAAAACTTTTGAGTTCTCCATTTTTGTACTTTAGGCTTTCTACTCACTGTTTTACATATTACCCTCTCAGGGGCACACTGCCTGACCTCCCAAGCCTTTCGAAACTGAGGTTTCAAAACCTCAGAACCCTTGTATTTTGTATGTACCAAAAAACAGCACCTCGTGGATAATATGAATGTCTGTTGCCAGCTGGAGCAGTAGCCAGGCTTTTTTTCTCTTTTGACTGTAGGGGTGGAGTGCCTGGGTTGCTGGGTACTCTGAACCTGATTTTGAGGAACAAATTTTTATGTCACTGCCATTTTGGAATCTGGTGCAGCCACCACTGCCATTTTGGAACATGGCCCTCTGCAGCTTTCTTTTTAAAGCAAAGCCTTTTACCTTTGCAGTGTTGAGGCTGCAAATGGTGGTGACTCACTGGGTTTTCTTTTTTTGATGCCCTCAGGCCATTTCTTTGATTTTTTTTTTCATTTTTCCTCAGCAATCAAGATCTCATCTGTTTTATCTTTATAGTCTACAGCTTACTGGAGCTTTCTTTCTAGTCAAACTTGTAACATTTTTAGTCATCCTGCTGGGCTCTTTGTTCATGATTTGTAACATAAATCTCACTAAAAGCCCCCAACAGTAGCCATGCCACAGCCTCAACATTTAACTGCCTTGAAATATTTTGTGCCAGATTAATCAGTCTGCTGCCCTTAATCTTAGTCTTAATCATGGTCTCTGGACACAAGCAAAACTTTTTGCCAAGCCATAACACACATCATCTGGAGTCCAGCACTAAATGTAGTTTTTTGTTTTTGTTTTTTGTTTTCCCAGCAGAAACCTCCTGGGCCTGTTCTTGACCAGCAGGACTTCTATCAGCCTTCTGGTCTTGTGAGCTCTGATCAGAATCTTCCTTACAGAACAGCCAAAGGCATTCTAGTGCTTTCCTTTCAGGTGAAACCTCCAAACTTTTCTGAACTCTTTTAATAAACCCTTTCTAAAGGCTCTTAAACCACGTGGGTCAGGTATAGTCACAGCAATGGCCCCATTCCTGGTTCCAAATTTTGTGTTAGTTACTGCTTTTTAGCTGCTGAGACAAAACACCTGATGCCCAAAATTAAGGAAGGAAAGTTCTATTTAGCTCACGGTTTATGGAGGTTTCAGTCCTTGTTTGGCTGGCTCTGAGACAGAGTGGCACATGGCAGAGGGCAACAGTTCATGGCAGCAGAAAATAGCAATAGCAACAAGAGCAAAAAGGGAGGAGCAGCAGAGAGCAAGCCTTTTTTCTTCTTATATTATATGCAAGCTACCTGCCCCAGGTGGGTGTAGCACTCATATCCATCACCCCAGCATTGGACCATGAATCAATCATAAACTTCAGAAGCCTGCCCCATGGCTGCATGAGGCTTTGGGGGGACATCTGGACACAAACCATAACAGTAACTGAAGGACCACCCTTTGCTCCGTC
The DNA here is from genome assembly GCF_000276665.1 of Chinchilla lanigera. Lineage (NCBI taxonomy): Eukaryota > Metazoa > Chordata > Mammalia > Rodentia > Chinchillidae > Chinchilla > Chinchilla lanigera. Next base: position 137,148 of record NW_004955606.1, read on the forward strand.
CTTAGCTGTGGAGATGGCATTAGCTCAGGAGACAGTATTGGCCAGAGATTTAGGGTTAGACTAATGCTCAGTTAAGTTCCCTGTTGTTCAAATGACCCAACAGCAAGGACATCATTTGGAAGCTTGTTAGAAGTGCAGAATCTCTGTCCCATCTTGGAGCTTCTGGGTAAAAATTTGCATGTTACAAATTTTTCAGGCAATTTGCTTGCATATAAGGATTTTTTTTTTGCGGGGGGAGGTGTGTTTTTTCTTTTTTTGGGAATCAAACTCATGACCTCCCAGTTGCTAGGCTGTATAACAGAGCCATATCCCTGGCCCTGCATATAAGATTGAGGAGCATTGTTTCCATTACCCAGGAGAATGTGTGGGGAGGAGAATCAAGGATAGAGCACAGGCTCAGCAGTGTTCAAGAAGCAGACAGAGGCCGGGGGGCATCATTCAGGGGCAGAGCATTTAAGGAGCATATGCAGGGCCCTAGGTTCTATCTCCATCACAAGGAAATTTTTAAAAAAGGAGGCAAAAAGAGTGGTTGGCCAAGGAGACCACAGAGGCAAATTGAAAAATGACATAGAGGAATGAGAAAAAGTGATATCATGGGGGATGGGAAGGAGAGGGTTACAATATGCAAGAGAGCAACACCCCAAAATCCCAGAATCAGAACTGACTCTGAACAACTGAAGGCATAAGTGTTTCAATGATGTAGATTTGTAACCTGCCTAACACAATGGGTAAAGGACTAGCCAGAAAGGAGTGATAGACTTTTCCTTTGGGAAGTTTGGACTTGAAGAGGAAATAGCTGCGACTGAGAAAGGGAATGGGTGGGACTGTAATCTTCAGTGTGAGGAGGGACTGGCTGTGAACAAAGTGGTTTCCTTCTCCAGTGCTGTCCAGATGAGAAGATGAGATCTGCTCACTATGAACTCTTTCTCCTTTGCAATGCCCCTCTGCCATGTCACACTGCCTTAGAACCAGCCCACTATGAATTAAAACCTCTACAAATTATGAGTTAGAATAAACAGTTCCTCCTTTAACTTTGGGTGCCAGGTATTTTATCTCAGCAACAAGAAAAGTAACTAAGACACCATACTTTGAATAGACTTTTTAAAATCTTGAGTTTCTGTTTGGTGCCTTTTCATGGACTCTAATTCTTTACTAAACCAATCATTCATGTTTGTATTGTTTAGTTAGTGTAACAACTCCACTTCAGGATTTCCAGTATTACTCTACCACAGTGATTAGGTGACAGACATCCATGGCAGACAGCCACAAAGAGGGTGCAGGCTAGACATTTTGAGTAATACACTCTGATTGTGGCTAACTATAGACCTTTGAGAGGGGAGTCTGCAGATTATATGGCCCACTATCCAGCTTTCCGTGAACAGGTTGCAATAACGTTAATGATACAAAGGAAATCCAGATATCGGCATAGAAAAAAGATCCATAATTACAATATAAACCTAAGATAAATCAAGAATTGACAAACACTGAAAATCTATTAAATGCAGCTATATTTCTACTTACAATAGAAGAGCATTCAATAGTAATTACATAGAGTAACTACCTAAAAAGTCATAAAATTTAATGGCTATGCTAGTAAAGATAGAGGATCATGGGAAACCAGAAAATGAGAAAAGTAAAATTTGTTTTACATTTTTTTGTTTGTTTGTTTTTCTTTGGGTACCAGGAATCAAACTCATGACCTTGTGCTTGCCAGGCAGGTGCTGTGCCACTGAGTTAAATCCCCAGCCCCTTATTGTTTATGTTTTACACTTTTTTTTGCTTTGAGAAAAGTAAAATTTGAAAAATTATTCAATATAAGATGAGAAGGAGGAGATAAAAGTAAGATAATGGATCCCACTGAAAAGTAAAAGGAAATTAATAATATTAGATAAAAGTAACAGAAAAAACAAACAAGAAAAAGAAGACCAAAAAAAAAAAAAAAAAAAACAGAGCAAAAAATAAAAGAAAAGAGAAAGATAAGGGGGAGAAAATGTTAAAGGGAGGAAAACAATCAAGCCCCTAAAGACCACTGAAGGAAAAATAAGAAAAAGAACTGAGTACAAGATAATTTCTTTGTATTTTTGAGTGAGTGATTTCTTTCCAGAATCTGTAGTCTTAGAATCCAGCAAGTTACAATTTTCTCCACCTATTTTTTTTTTTTTTTTTTTGCCTGTGTGTTTGTGAGGTGTCCCCCTGCTCCAGAGACCTTCTTGTTTGTACACTCCAAACTGTGGCAACTGTACATGCTGAGGTGTGTCTTTCCTCATGTTAGTAAATGGGGAAAGCATTCAGACTGTGAGTCTCTGTAGGATGTAGGGAAGGATATGAGTTCAAGCAGTTAACTGTACTTAAGGCCAGCCCTTTCAGACCCAGCGTCTCTGAAAGTCACACATGTCAGGCTGTGTTTGTCACAACAGAGGGTGGCCTGATTGTAAACTTCTCATGGGGTCTATGTCTAGCCTGCACCCTCTTTGTGGCTGTCTGCCATGGATGTCTGTCACCTAATCACTGTGGTAGAGTAATACTGGAAATCCTGAAGTGGAGTTGTTCTGTAGTTGTTCTGTGGCTCAGCATTAAATTAACCCCTTCCCACAGGAGTGTCTGACTAATCACTTTCTGGCAATATGGTGAGCACTGCACTGGGTTTCTTCTCCAGTTCTTGCCTGCTCTGAAGGAATCACTTTTGGAGTAAAACCCCAGGCTGTTTTTGTAGTTTACAATAGCTGTGGACTTTTCTTAAGTCTGGAGCTGCTTGCCAGATCCATAATTTTTCCCTGGATCTGCTGACACTCCAGGTTTACCTTCTCTCCCTGGGTGTTTCATGATCAGGTCAGTCAAATATTCATTGCCTCTGTTGTCCCAATGCTAAGGGGAAACAAAATACAGAGCCAGCTCAGAGTTGGCATGTGGCTGCATCCAGAGCCGAGAACCCACACATGTGGCATTGGTTGGGGGCCAATGCATGGGTGCATCTTGTCTGTGGGGGTGTGGGTTCATCCCCTTTTATTTTAGAGAAGCTTTACTCTTACAGAAAAGTTCTACCAACAGTGTGATGAATACCCACAAAACCTTTGCTGAGATTCACTAGTGTCTTTTAAAAAGAGCTTTTTGGGGTATTATTCTTGTACTTTATAATTCACCCATTTAAAGTGCAGAATTCAGTGGTTTTTAGTGTATTTACAGACTTGTATAATCAGTACTACATTGATTTTTAAAAGTTTTCATCCCACCCCTCCAAAAAGAAAAATCTCACAACACTTGATCATCAATCCCCATTCTCTGTTCCTCCAGCTCTAGGCAACCCCTGATCTGCTCACTATCTCTGTAGACATGCTCACTGGGGGCATCTCATAGGGATGAAATCACATGGTATAGGTTGGTTCATCTTTAAATTTGTGTGTTCTCTCACACCCACTCTCCCTCTTCCTCATCTCCTCCTGTACATACAATGTGGCCAAAGTTCCTTTTTTCTCTTTCTTTCCTCAATTTCCCCCATTCCATTTCCAAGCAAGAAGCTTGGAGACTGTATTCCAGACATCATTTACAATGTGTCAGCTTGAGAAGTTTAGAAGCTTAACTGAGTGACTCAGAAGTTCTACATCTTAGGGTATGGGGAACATGACCTAGAGCAGCTATTTACAGCCTAGGATGTGGTGATTCTTGATTCATTGTGTCAATTTGAGACGTTTAGAAGTTTAACTGGGTGACTCAGCAGGGGGCCAGGGTCTTCACTTTGTAAACATCCTGAGCCTGTGTAAGAGGAGGGCATGGAGATAGTATGAGTGCTACACCAGCCCTAGGGCCCGTAGCCTGCATACAAAATAAGGGAGGAAAAGAGGCTTGTTTCCCCCTCTTTGCTCTTGTTGCTTTTATATCTCCCACCACCATGAATTGTTGCCCCTCTGCCATGCCACCCTGCTTTGGAGCCTGTTGATTATGGACTGAAGCCTCTATACACTATGAGCTAAATAAACCTCTCCCTCTTTAATTTGGGCATCAGGTATTTTGTCTCAGAGAAAAGTAACCAAGGCAGACCTCAGCTGCATGGCCGGTAAAAGGGGTGCCATTGTAAGAACCACCACCATTGAATTTCAAGGCCTCTGCTGATACATCTCTGTGACACTCAGATTCACCCAGGAGCACCAGCAGGGTTGGTAGGCAGGACCTTGGTAGAAGGCAGCAGCCTGCCTGCAAGGAAAGCAGGGCTTTTACCACCTGCTAAGCACTCATTTCTAGGAAAAGGCAAGCCCTCCAGAGGTGCTGGGACTCCAGACAGGTGTCAGTTCTTGTGCATTTCAGCTGCCGGCCCCTTCCCGTGTCTTACCATACTGTTTCTCCCTCTGAGTCAGCTTTTCACAGGGAGGCTGTGACTCAGCCAGGTACCTTAAGTTCTCCTGGGAGGTTGCTGGTTTCATCTCTGGTCTAAACCAAGCACAATGCTTTTCCAGTAAGAGACTCTCCCTCCAACCTGTTTCAGGACACAAAAGGCAATTTAAGTATCTTACGTTCATGGAAGGAAGTGGAAGGAAACTAAATGTGATGTATATGTACAACCCAATGTTAGTCAGCCTTTGTGGTGATTAAAATAAGGTGCTACTTTAACAAGTAGGCAACACTGCATTTTCTGGACTATATGTTCCTATTACAGATTCTGTGGCCCACCTTACTTGGTGTCGAGAACCGCCAGGTTAGAGGACTGTGGAATTCTTCCCTGCTCATATTTTAGCTTTCTTATTGTGGTCTGCTTACAAATGAGTTTACAAGAATGAATGGAAGAGAAAGGGGATAAAATGACATGATCTAGGATCCCTCATTCATTTTTTTAAATGTACACTTTTTGTACATAAGAAATGTTCTGAGAAATTTTAGACCTAACTGCTAGATGAGGATTAGATTCATGGGAATTGCTATTCTTTCCTCTTGATGAGGGTCTTTCATTATGTATCTCTTTTGCTTTGACGAAGTCATACCTTAAAGACTTCACCAGTGCCAACCCCAACCGCTCACCTGCTTCAGTGTCTTCCTATTTCACTCTATATTCTTTTCTACTCCTAATTTTTTTAGCAGTAGTAGGAATATAACACAGGGTGTGCTACCTCTGAGCTATACCCTCAGCACTTTTTATTTTAAAATTTGAGACAAGTTTTTACTAAAAGACCCAGGCAGGATTTAAACTCGTGATCCTCCTGGCTCAGGTTCCTTCCATATTAGAATCACAGATACATGTGCATAGGTTATCAGCTCCTAACTTTTTAAGTGCTTTACTATTTAGTAGCTTAACTTGATTAAAGAGGAAACTCAGGGAGTATACTACACACATGTTCCTTAGGTCACCATATACAAGCAGCCAGCAGGTTGGGGCACTGTGTTGATTTTCCAGGCCCACTGCTTATATTTTTCAAACTATTTAGTCACCAGTGTACTTTCTCTAATGAGTCCCAACATGTAGGCTATAAAAAAATTTTGATGTAATAATGTTCTTGAATTTTATCAAAAGTTGAAATGAAGAATGAACCATATCTATTTGCATATCCTGAAGAATCATTGAAAAATAGTTTCTTCAATCTTTCCTTTTCTGTAGCTGTCAGCCCACTGGCGGGGGGGGCAAAGGAGATTTTCATGAGTGAGGTCCCGAGGTTAAAGAATACGTGTGTGCAAGACATCAGCAACAACAGCAGGCGGCACAGAGCTGAGCAGAGAGCACAAGAACAAGAGCCAGAGCTCTCTGTATCTTTACTGTATAATTCTTATACAAGTTATCTCATATTTACATTCTTACATAGTGCTGTAATCAGCACATGGGTGTTTACCTGTGCTAAGTCATGGTTCATATCTGTATCCCACTGTGCATTTGTGTTAGACAAGCAAGATCATGTCCTCACGTGTCCTTAGATGCCCCTGAGCTTTGAAGCCATCTGAGACTGGATTCCCACATTAGACTGGATTCCTTACATGGTTCATTATCAGCAAAACAACACATATAAAAAACCCAAACTTGACAAAACAGAGGCAATCTTTACTAAGGATCTTGGAGCATGTCCTGAGGTTAGATCCCACCCAAAGGTAGACCTGAGAAATACTGAGAACCAGGGAACAACCCTGCATCCTCTCCTTCTTGGCCAACAGAAACCAGTATCTTCCCTTTAGACTAAGTGATTTTCTGTTTTCATTTTAAGCATCATGCAAAGTTTATACATATCAGATCCCACTTGGAAAATAAAACAAAATAAATTATTGACAAATCACATATTTCTATACTACATATGACAAAGTGTGCAACAGTTAAGAGGATGGGCACTGCAGGCTTGGTAGCCCATGAGAAGCTAGGTGATATGGAAGGGTGATATGGAGAATCCCTTTGGTGATTTTCTGTCATCACACTCTTGAATTGATACAAACAGATATTTTCTCTTATATGAAAATCTGTCTACTCAGTGCTTGAATTTTTCCCAACATTTCACTGACTTTGCTAGCTTATGGGAGTATAGGAGGGCCATTGATTTCTTCTTCCTCTTCTTATTCTTTTCCCTGTCCTCCTTCTATTCCACTTTTTCTTCATCTTTTCTCCTTTTCCTCCTACTTATCTTGAATTTCTATTACTGAAGTGATAAAGATCACCTTCAGTTACACAGTAAAAAGCTTGAAACTGTACCACAATAATTTAAAATCTTGAGTTGGCATGAGACACAACTAAGAACTTTCAAAAACTTCCAAGATATTTTGGTTATTAACTTTTCTCTTTATTCTTAATGAAATACAAACAGTAAGTTTGTTGTAATTTCCATTGCAGACTTACTTCAGATGTTCTATTATCTGTTCATTAAGATTTACTAGAATTTCAATGTATAATTCTAAAGCTGTGCCCACAATACACCCCTTAGCAATACATCTACATGCTACAGATTCATTAAAGAAGAGTGAAGCTGTTAGTACTTATAATTGGTGGCTATTAAAATTTTTCACTTATCAATGGAAGAAAAGAGTTCTCCATCTAATCAAACTTGGATCTTTTAGATCTATGTCATGAATGCGTAAAACTGTCTTTGTCTTACTGAAAATTCATTCAACACATGATCTTTGCAAAATTGCAATCTTTATGTTTTTAATGAAACTTGGTTTCTGCTGGTCATCCAGTATGCTTTGTGTGGACAACATGCATAACTGGTGTAATTGTGTGTGGTAGCAGTGGAGCAAGTCTGCTGAAAATCAGTTCCACTGAACACTGGGTGGAGATGCTTTGAGTTGTAGTAGCTGATGTTCTACTTTCAATGAATAACATAGTAGATCAGTTTGCCACACACCAAATGTCAGAAAATGCTACCCTTAAAGTAATTTGAACTGGAGGAAATTGGGAGGACCTCAGAAGCAAGCAGATCAGCCTGACTTCCCCTGCCCTTCTGTATAAGAGCTGGTCATAAACAAATTCTCTGGCCTGGCTATCCTGAAAGTAGGTTGTAAGCCCTTTATTCCAGATGTGTCCTGCCTGTACCTCAGGGGAAATAATGCTACACCAAGAGGTCAGGAAGAATCTACACAGACTAGCCTTGTGATCCCCACCCCACCCCCTGCACTATTTGTATTGGATCATAGCCTTTTGTGCAAAAACATTTTGACATAGCTGTCCATTCTTCACACCTAAGCAAAAAACTACATTATTTTCCTTGTGTCTTTGGGCCTTTATTTTGGAAACCTCCAGTGACATGCAGAACTTTAGATAAATGAACTTGTCATGTTTTTCTCTTGTTAATCTACCTTTCATTATACAAGTAAGTCATAGGATGGGTAAGAAAGGTTTGTTCCCATTTTGCCCTCCTACAGATAGCCTAACAAATCCAGAGATATTTCAAAAACATTCCTGAGCAAAGAATATAGACCAACTTCATGCTCCATAATTGTTTTTAGATGTACAAAATAACTGCACTAAAATAAGTTATGGAAGAGAACGTACAAATAATAGTGCAAAATTAGAATATTTACAAAACAGAAAAGGGCTTATTTATGAATTAGCAATTTCAAACTACAAAAATCATGACAATTGAACCATCAGTTTCAGAATTTGAAATATCAAAGCAGCCTACTGGAAAATAGTATTTTCCCCATTATGCCTGAAAATATAATGTAGACTGCGTGTCCTATTTCTAAAATGCTGTGACCTGAAAAGTTTAGACTTTGAAATATTTGCATAGACATAATGAGATATCTTGCCAAAAGGACCCACGTCTAAACCTGACATTTGGACTGTGGCCCTTTGCATAAGATCAGTTGTAGAATTTTTTGATTGTAAACATCATGTCGATGCAAAAAGTGTTTCAGATTTTGGAACATTTTAAATTTCAGATTTTTTCATTTAGGGCTGCTCAATTTATATTCAGTATTATAGTAAATTCTAGAAACGTAAGTCTTGGTCGTATTTTGTTTGGGACCTTCAGATAACAATTTGCTAACTTTCAACCAATTTACAGGCCTAACTTTACCACTCATATTCTACTTACATATATATATTTCTAGTAGACATTTCTTCCAGGCCACAACCCTGAAATTTCACCTACCTTCTGAATTAATACCACTAACATTTTTTCTTAGAGACCTAAACTTCATCCTGTCCTCAGTTTAGATCATTATTTCTTCTAAATTCTCTTCCTTCCCTGAATTCCCTCTCTCCATGACTAGCACCATCACTTCCCCTTGACATTTCTACCTTCCAACTTGCCTTCCTCTGCCTCAGAAAAATGATCATTAAGTTATATGAGTTCATTGTCTAACACTTCTTTAATTCTTGAATTTCTATCATCACCACCTGTTCATTCTGCCTCTATTCTTGCTTCTTTCTAACAGTTCCTTCATAGTGACATTTTAAAATGCAAAGCTAGCCCTGCCATCCTCACTTGAAACTCCTTTAAGAACTTCCTGAAGCTTTGAGAGAAAATTTCAGCCTTTTTCACTTAGCATGGAAGATTCATGTTGATTGGATAAAATGTTTGGTTGCATTGGATAAATTAGAGGCCCTTTAGCCTCTCAAAACTCCATTTTCTTTCTTTCTGGTACCAGGAATTGAACTCAGGACCTTGTGCTTGCCAGGCAGGCACTTATGCCACTGAGCTATATCCCCAGCCCTTGAACTCCAGGATCCTAAATGCAATTCTAAGCCCTCTGCTAGTATCTAGATCAAGATCTTCTGGTATCAAGATGACCTTGGACTTGACTCTGTACCTGATGCCACTCTATCTACTTAACAATGCATAGGTTGACACAGAGAGATAGAGATCAACAAGGACGATTTAGATTATTTTTAGACTCTGGAGTCTCACAATACCTAGGGTTCAGGTTGCTCCATTTGACACCTGACTCTCAGAAGCAAACTTTCTAAATTATTGTAGAGGTGAACTCAATCATACTGGAACATGTTCTGTCCGCTCGATACTCAGCCAGCCTGCTCCCTAAAATTCTTCATACTACAGTAAGTGCTTCCCCTAACAATTACCCAATAGGGGACAAAAAAGGATTTTCATGCTTATCTCAGGCACCCATGTATTCTAGATAATCCTAGATATAAATATGTATATATATAAAACAAATTAAAACCAGTCATATTCTCTTAGCTACTCCAATGCCTAAGTGCCTGTGTGATTCAAATATGTTTGAATTTCTGCTCACATAGCAAAGCAATCAGAAGTCATATTATAATCATAATGACTATAATTATAACTCATGCTAATAAATATCAGTTATAAACAGAGATTGTATAAAACCACCCTTAAACATGAGGCATTATATCAGTGTAGGGTTATTTACATTCTAAGTCAAGATCACCTCAATGATGTAATTCTGTATGTTTATCCATATTTAAAGAAGGAAATAAAAATTGAATTGCATTCAATTCTTTCATCAGAGATCAATTTTTCATCAAGATCAATTAAAATTCAGAGGCTAAAACACACAATCCAACATTGTCAGTGCAGACTTGCAGAGTGTGTTTCTGACATCTTTGGGCTGGTAGAGGAGATGTTTGTGTGAATTCCATTGCCGTCCTGTCATGTACTGCATAGGCCTCATAGGAGCAAGGAAAAAGCAGTAAATGCAAATGCCAAACTGTCTTCTTACTGAGATGCACAGACGTTTTCCAGCATGCCCAGTGGGAATGTCCCAGAATCAAATTCTAAGTTAATGTTTTCCTTTTTTTTTCCAATCAAAGGCTGCTCTTAACATAAGCCATATATGTAGAGAAATTATATATAAATTATAGATTTGATGTTAAGCTCAAATGTTAAATGAAATAGAATGATAATGTCAGCTCTTTGCTAAGATTAGGAAAGGTGGACAAATGTACTGGCTCTAGGAGAACAGTGGAGATAGAGTTCCTCCTGCCTGGTTTTGGGTAATTAACAAACACACATGGTTGGGAATGTAACTAAGTGGTGGAACATGTGAATGCCTTCTTCATGTGAGGCTGTGGCTCCATCTTTAGCACCTCCAAAGAAATGAAGCAAAAGAACACATTTGCCATGTACCATGTGTTGATTAAGCACTTTTGAATACTAAGCCCTTCAGAATATTTATCTATCTTTAAAGTAATTATTGAGATTTAGGTATTCCTATTTTCTCACTTTTTGATGGGGAAATGAGAGCACCAAGAGATTTAGAAATGTTCTCAAAGTCACAGTTCTAAAGTCAGTCAGAGCTTGGGGATCTGGCTCCAGCATCAGGCTCACAGTACCGTGCCTGCTACTGCCGGGTCCCTTCAAAAACCACTAGCTGAGCACCCATAGGTGTTTGTTACAGGATTTGCAATTGGTGTCCCGGAGTTGGCAGCCAGTCTTTTAGTTCTGGTCTTCGTGTCTTTTGAAATCTATCAGTTTGTTTTTTTATGGATTGTGGTTTTTGTGCCTCAAAAAATATTTGCTTAACCCAAGGTGACAAAGATCATCTTCTGTTTCATTGTAGAAATTTTGGAGTTTTAACTTAGTTCTATGAACTTTTTCAGTTCACTTTTATGTTTTCACATGTTTGTGTTTGTGTATGGTACAAGGAATGGATTGCAGTTGTGGTACCATAGTAGTTGTTGTTGTCCTCCTCCTCTTCCTCCTCTTCCTCCCCAATTTCTTTTTCTTCTCCACCTTCTGCTCCCTTTCCCTTTCCTCCCCATATTGTCCTTCCATATATGATCAATCCAGAACCCTTTGGGAAAGCCTGCAGTGCCTTTGCATTGTGATAAAAAATCTCTTGTCCATGTGTGTATGGCTTGAAGAAATATTTCTTATTTTACAGAGAGAGGTCTGGAGTCTGAGGACTGTTAACTCACACTGTCACACAAATAGAGGATTCCATCAGATCCTAAATCTGTTACTCTGGGACTTCAGCAAACAAGCAGTGTTTTGTGTTTCCCTGCTTCATCAAATAGAAGCTGAGAATGCACTGTAATCCCTACATGACTGGCTGATGGAGCTCATTTTTTATCTTGTTCCTAATGGTGCTTCTTATACAGTTTAGGACTGGGGTTCTGGCCTCCTCTTTCTAACACGCAACCCCTATCCTTATGGTCCAGATAGGAAGGACTGCATCAGAGTGGACCCTAACCCAGAGAAAATGAGCCGCTGTGCAGGCTTGACTCCTGACATGTTCTGGACAGAAGATGAGTTAGAGATATTGAAGAGAGATGCTCTGTGTGGGGTGCCCGAATAAGGGCTGGCAGAGGGCACCTGGGACTTGCTGCCTTTCAGGAGTCACTTGGAGAGATGTTGAACTGAAACATCATCAAAAGAGTGAGGTTGGTACTCAGCAGGACTTGCACATCACTCCATATGCTGCCTACGAAGGCAAGTGTGGGCCACCTTCTGCCTGTCTGAACCATTTAGAAAACACAGTTAACTGTGCTCAGATGCTGGAGATGTGTATTAGAGGCTACTAGACTCATGGGCCTTTTAACCAAGTACACACATTCTTTTATCTGCTATTGGTCATGCACCCTTCCCCTGTCATAGTGCCTATTCCTAACTACAACCAAAGTTTTTTAAAAAAAAAAACTCTATGCTCTGTAAAATGAGGGGAAGAAACAATTATTATTCTTCTCTGCAAGACAAACAATAGAGTTGGCCTCAATTATAAATTCAAAGGTACTGTATATTCTATCATTCAAATTACCTTTTCTATTGTTTAGAATTTCTCCTTCTACCCAAAAGAAAGCAAGTGAATCTTTTCAAAGGGAGTTACGTGTAACATTTGAGTTCTTTAGAAATTCTTTTTGACAAACCACATTGTCAGTATGATGCCAATTTTCCTCTTTAGTTGTGAATCATAAAGTTAATCTGCATAAGAGAGCTAGAAGCTTGAGTATGCTTGCCAATGACTTTAACACACAAGGGTGTGTGTTTTGGAAATTAAGTCTGACATAATGTTCATATTTAATAAGCACTTACTATGTGCAAGACAGTGTGCTGACTGTTATATATAGATCATCTCTTAGAACAAGATCATATTCTCATTTTGTATGCAAGCTGAATAAGCTGCAGATATTGAATAGCATGGCCCCAGAAACTGAGCATTTAACCTTTTATGCTCTGCTAGTCTCAGAGATTAGCATTTATCCTAGATTGTGTAGAGCTAACAAATGCACAAGACCCAATATAACATGCCAGCACTCAGAACATGTTACCCCAAAATATGGCCCCTTGGGATTGAGAAAACCACAGGAGCAACAAATTTTATGTGTGAAGCATGGTCATAAAGGAATTATCTGATGAACTGAGACTGAGGGAAAACCTGCAGAGATCAAGCTTCATTGCTTTTAGTGATTTGCATTTAACACTAATTTTAGAAGCCAAATCACTAAGTAATATAATGTCATTAGCTTTGCTGTAGATAACATATCTGACATGTAGGGTTGTGATGGTAAAGGCTTGAATTATTTTTTGGGAACTTGGACCTAGCTCACACAGTTGAAACCACCCGTCCTTCTCTTGGGCCCAGACAAGTGTCCAATGAGTGACCTTTTGACATCAGAATCCTTTCGAGAGCAGCTAACCTGGCCATTTTCTGCACATGTGTCCTATTCTGTAGTGAAGTATGACTACACATGTGTAGACCCCTGATTACTTTCCTTTTTCTAATGTTCACCTTTTCTGAAGCAGTAGATCACTCTGTTTCCTAATTACATGTGCACCTGTAATTTCCTAATTACATATGTCCTATCCTGGGAAAGTGGACTTAAGACCTGGGTCTCTCACATTTGGCCAGCTTGTGAATAAACTCTCTTCTGCAAGGTTTATAATTTCTAATTGGTATACAGTAGCATATATGTGTTAATCTCAGCACTTGGGAAGCTGAGGCTCAGGAGGTTGGCAAATTCAAATCCCACCTTGGTCATTTAGCAAGACTGTCTTCAAATAAAAAAATTAAAAAGGACCCAGGGATATAGCTTAGTGGGAAGGCCCTGGGTTTAATCCCCAGTACTGCAAAGGAAAAAAAAGTGATAGGATCTGTTAATGGTTGATTGATTGTGTCAACTTGAGAAGTTTAGAAGCTGAACTAAATGGACTCAGCAAGTCTATACCCTTAGGTGTAGAAGACCCACCCTAGAGCAGCTCCTGGCCTGGATGGTGTAAAGGGGAAATGAAGAAGGGCAGATCTGCTTCTGTTCTTTGTGGGAGCTCTGGTCTTTACCTTCAGCTTGGATGTCCTCTCTCAGTTTCCTGCACAGACTCTTTGGCTTCCAACCATGGATCCTTCAATCTTCCTGTATAAAACCATTGGCCTCCTGATATGGACTTGCATGGGACACTGCAGTGAGCTACAGACCTTTGACTAAAACCTTTGGTCCATTGTGCAGACAAGAGCAGACTCTTGTCCTCATCCAACTCTGGTACATCATTGTAAGCCAATCTTGTAATTTCCTCTATATTTGTATATCTTGTGTTATATCTGTTTTTGTAGTGAAACACCAACTGATACAGGATTCTTATTCCAGAGGAATCAAACCCTTTATGTCAAATGATGCTTCCTCATGACTATTCTTTCAAATCTAAGCATAAAAACCATTTTCTCTAAGTCTTTGATATTTCATTTCTGAGGATTTCTGTGTCACGTAAATGTCAGTTAAATATATTTTCTTTTTCATTAACTTGTCTTTTGACATAGGATGTCAGCAGTGACTCATTAGTGAGGAAAAAGCATTGCTCTTTCTCTCCTACAGACCACAAGTTCAGTTGGAGCCCTTCCTTCAAAAAACACAAAATAGCACATGAACTTCTCTTACTGGAGCTCAGACCCTCCCACCTTGAAATAAGGCACCTTGTCATTGAGGAAGCCACAAAAGCAGCATTGTTACTCTCTGACCCTGCCTCCCTCTTTCCTAAAGCAAATCATAAACCCCAGTAAGGATTTTGTGATTGTCCCCTCCTTAAAGAGATCTTCATAAGTCAGTCTTCTCTAAGGACAGAACCAATGGAGTGTGTTTATACTTATAAAGGGATTCATTACGTTGGGTTACAGGAGCAGAGGCTTCAGCCTGTGGCCAGCGACTCCATTGCTATAGGCCTGTGGTGAGGCAGGATATCCTGGAGGCAGAGTGTGGCAGAATAAAACTGCTCACTGTATGGCAGCCAGGAAGCATCCTTGCACATGCCAATCAATTCTTACTCTATTAACACTTATAGAGACTCTACACTAGGCACTGTCATAAATGTGAAGAATATCAAGGTAAATGAGATGTATCAAGGTTAATATATGCTTTTATCTTTTTAAAATGGGTTTGATTTGTGGGAGGAGCCAAACCTACTTTTTTCAACCAGAACTGATAACTGAATGAGCAAACTGAGAAACACTGGTTTCAGTCTCCAAGTGTGCAAGCACAGACCTGCACGCACACACACACCCACACAATGATTATACAAACAAAAAACAAGAAGATTCCCACATCCAAAGAATCAGAGACACTTACTGCAGGTTCATAGACATGCCTCTGCCTTTGTTCTAGCGGACAAAGGATGGGAAGTACATTTATTTATATCTTGCCCATAATCAGACTTTAGCTCCTACACCTGCCCCTACACATAAGCCTTCAACCTCAAACTCCTGGCATCTCCATTACCTCCTGTTAGGGTTTAGATCAGCAGTAACCCCAAACTCACAGGCACACAGAGGTGGGGCTTTGGGAATGTGATTGGATCGTGGGCACACTGTAGCTGAATGTGCTGTGAGGAGGGGTGTCTGGTCCGGACAGGCAGTCACTGCGGTTGTGACCTTCAAGGAAACATCTCCCTCCCCAGCTCCTCCCTTTTCTCTCTGCTTCCTGTCTGCCATGAAGTGAGCAGATTTTCCTCCACCCAGGCCCTTCTGCCAGGCTCTTTCTGGCTTGAAGCCAGCCAACTACTGACTGTAACTATGAGTCAAAATCTACCTCTCCTCCTTTAAGCTTTGGGTGTCAGGTATTTGTTCCACCAAGGAGGAAAGTGACTAAGACACCTCCTCGCTGAATTACTTATTTCTGCAAATGTGTGTTCTGTCCTTATCAAGTTTTTTTGGTAGTACTGGAGTTGAACCCATGGCCTTTGCACTGAGTCCATTTTTTAATTTTTGAGACAAATTCTCACTAAGTGGCTGAATTGCCCATTCCGGGCTTGAACATGCAATCCTCCTGCCTCAGCCTCCCAGAATCTTGGAATTACAAGCATGCACCACCACATCTGGCTCTCATTAACTCTTGCTTTGAGGCAGGGACTATGTCTTGTTCATCACTTTCTATTACACAGGACCCTGCATATAGTAAGCATCTTATCAGTATTTGAAAAGCAATGAATCATGTGATGATAAACAACGACCATACTTTACTAGCAGGATTGACTTGGAAGAGAACAAGAAAAAGTAGCCACTCAGATGAGTAGGGAGAAATGAAGAGAAACTGGCATAAAACAAATGATATTTTTCACTTGGGGGGAGGTCAGGTAAAACAACGGTTCAGAGACCCTCTTGCTGACAATTTTTATATAACTGCAATGTTGATTTAACTTGAAAATCAGTCTGTGAATTTCATATAAAGGGAGACACAACATAATCAGGAGCATCTCGCACTTTGGCTCAATCATTAATTTTCCAACCTTAGAGTGAGAGTTTTGCCTACAAAATACATTTATATTTCCTTTCATTTTCCACCTATTTTTAAATTCTTTTGATAACAGGAAGGCCCAATCTAGATTAATTAGTTATATAGTCTCTTATTTAGCATCAATTATGGAATTCTTGACTTCCTTTTCATGGTATTTCACTATATTCTACTTCTAATGTATCCAAGTTATGTTTGTAATTATGTATGCTGGCAAGAAAAACATTAAAGTGCAATGTAGTAAAATCTAAGTCTGTCTATCTGTATAATATCTATCATAACTTGCCTGGCTCTTTTCCACTTCAGAATCACCAATATTGCCTCCAATATATTGGCCACATACCCCACCTTGGAGTCTGAGATTACTTCTTCCAGATAGAGAATAGATAATATATGTGAGAATAGATATAGAGAATATAGAGAGAGAATAAACAATAAACCATATATATAATATATGGTCTTACAGTGTGGTCACAATAGGCCTGACAGGATGGCCTGGTCCTTGGGCCTCACTCCTGACTGAAAAGCCAATGCCATCTGAAAAGCAGTGGGTGATACGGTCAAGGGGTAGGGAACAGATGAGTCTGGGACTCCTTGTTTGGGAGGCCCAAACACGATGGTTCCAAAACCTGTTGGTGAAGTCCTAATGGAAGCTACAGTTAGAGTGGGAGAATGTAGAAACATAACAGTTTGTGGAATTAAAATAAAAAGTTTATATTCTTGATGCATTGTCAGGAAGGCCTTACTGACTCAGTAGGGACCACTCACCCTACATAGATTCATTCTCAGAGACAGAAAATGCTTCCCCAGGAGCATGTCCTTCATAGGCAAATCAACCAGTCCAGAACCCTAACCACCAACTATTTGCTTCATCAAACTCTCACACCTCCGGTCAATATTTCCCTGTCTTAAGTTACCCCAGAGACAGGTACCAGACAACTCTAGACTGTCCCTATCCCCTGAGCACATTGAAATTATTCACACCAGCCAATGTTGAGCCATCTTACCCTACCTCACCTGTTCCTCTCCATGGAAACACAATACAACTCTTGCTCACATTTTCCTTCTGACCAGCATTGCGGCTTCCTGACATGATCTGTGTAGCATGGCAAACCATAAAAATCAAACTCTTGTTTTCAACAGTGGTCACCTCCTGATCTTTTGTCCTCATTACACCTCATAAATAATGAAAACTTACATCTTACAACATTTCTAGAGTAGCTGAGAGTGACAGGTAAAATTATCTGTTGGCACAGTTATGCCAGGTGCCTGAAAGGGTGAAGCCAAGGCTACTACTGCTTTGGGAACCTTACAAGATCTGAGGGAAGCCTGGAGACCTGAGTGACCAGAGTCCATTGGGCTGAATCTGGTAGAAAGCTACTGGACCTGCTGGGCTGTTTCATCACCTTTTCCATTCAGAATTCAATGCCTTGGGGTTCCTTCATGTGCTTGAAATTTGTGTTTAAAGCCCCACAGAATAACAGCACCACAGTTTATTAAGCCTACCCCTACATTATGCATTCACTTTCATATCCCTTCACATTCACATTCAGTTATTGCAGAAACTACACATTGCAGTTTATTGTAGTTGTTATAACTACAGTTACACATTATAGTTATTGCAGAAGCTAAAAGTACAGGTGGAGCATCCCTGATCTGAAAACCTGAAGTCCAAAATTTAAAAGATTTTGAGCGCAGATACATGTCATGAGTGGAAAATTCTGCACACTCCCTCCTGTGAGTGCTACAGTCAAGATGCAGATATACTAAAAATATTGTAAACTGCAGGCTGTGTGTATAAGATATAGAATATACATGAGGCTTTTTTTTAGACTTGGGTCTCATCCCCTGCATAGTCAATATGAATATGTAAATATTCTAAAATCTGAAAAAATTCAAAATCTGGAACACTTCCAGTCCCAAGCATTTTGGAAGAGGGGTACAGAACCTATATCACCATTTTAATGAGATGTGCCCTGAGGTAAGGAGAAATATAATCAACCAACCAGTCACAGAATCAGTAAATGACAGTACCACAGTTGTTTTCTTCACATTCGGGCTCTGTACCATTATATAACTCTTGGCAGTGTTTGTTAGATACTGAAGCCTAACACAACGACCTGTGAACTGAGAGGAATGTGGAATACCATTCTAACAGGGTAAGGGTGTGTGTGTGTGTGTGTGTATTGCTCATTCATTTGGTAGATAATTCAGAAATCTCACACCAATTCTTTTAATTGAGGAACACATCCATTGAACCAAATACAACATGGGCCCCTCTTTTAAGGACTGGAAGGGTGATTTCCCTCCCATCTAAGATACTATCAGACAATGAATATAGCAATGTCCTGTACCTGCAGGATGTGATTATTTTTACAAAAATTAAAATGGATTGCATCTCTGTAAAATTTGAACAACATCTCTCCTGGATTATAAGACTTGATTTACAACCATAAGTTTAGTATATGAATGGTGAATTCTCACAATTAATTGTTAATTTTCTAATGAAGAACCCAGCAGATTGGCAAAAATTGAAGAGCTGAGGAGCATTTTTCTTGTAGAACTGGAGACTGAACCTAGAGCCTTCACACTGAGCTACATTTGCAGCCCTTTTTAAAAATTTTTGAGACACTATCTCACTAAGTCACTAAGTTGCCCAAATTTGCCTTGAAACTGTGATCATCATGTCTCAGCCTCCCAAGTGCTGGGATTACAGACATGTGTCACTTGACAAGGATCCAGAGCAACCTCAACACACATATTGCCACTGGCAGTATCACTAGATAAAAGGACTTTTGAAAATGATTTTTATAAATTATATTCAAATAACAGAAGATGTATAAACCTAGAGGAAATCATATAGCAGTATATATTATATATATTATAATTTTAATATAAAAGGAAATGATGCAAGTGAACATTATCCATAGAATGGATAAAAAATTGTGGCTATGCACAGAATATTCACAAGTGAATATCCATAGTGAAAAAAATTAATTATTTAGCTACAAGGAACACTGTACATGAAACCTAGGAAAATATTGAATGAAACAAGTATTGATACACAAGAATACATACAATATGCTTCCTTTTATAGAACATACTACAATATGCAAATCTAACCAGTATATTGTTTACGAATATAGCATATGTACCTCAGGAAGGAAAAGAAGTAGTCATAGAGGTAAAATGTGTACTATGTCCAGAAAAAAATATAACCAACATACATGTTCCAATTCAATTTTAAAAACAAACAATAATTCTTAGTATTTGTAAAGTCAGTTCAATGTTTCTCTTTAATCTCACCCTTTCCTTTCCATAGGAAGGATCAGAATTCTCAATTTCATTTTGTTATTTATCTGTATTCATAAATGTGTCCAAAAACATTATTTTATTGTTTTTACAGATTTAAAATGTCTTTGACAACATTGTTTATTTATTTGTCTCCAGTCCTTTAGGCCTACATATACTGTACACCCTGTTTATATACATATAGTTTTATCATGAATATAATGTATGTTATGTGACAAGTGTTCCATTTCCAGTATATCTGTATTCAAGGAGTGGTACATATGTTACAACAAGAGCAACGCAATCTACATTTTTTTAATCACTGAATTTTAGAAATAGTCATGCTATTTTTAGTGTATTTTGGTGGGGACAAGATAATTACTGTCAGGCTATTCACCTAGGTGATTGCAGTTAAGCTCAATAAGTAAAAGCACGTTTGATATGAAAATGTTTCCTGAACCTTGGACTGAGTCCTCTGACTCAGAGCCAGGCCACAGCCACATCAGTGAGGAGGGACAGGTCGTCCTTCAGTGAGAGGGGTATAGTATGTCTCTTGCATCCAGAACCACTCCATAGAGATTTGGTGTCTGCTACAGGGAGAAAGATAGGGGAGGCCAGGACTAGAACCACTGCCCACAGCATCTCAATTGAGCTTTCATTTGAACAACAAATGCTGAAGTAAAAACTGAGTCTGCATAAAAGGATCTGTCCAATTCTAAAATATTATGATGCCATTGAAACTGCCACAGGCATCATTATCCAATAATAGTAGAGGTTTGGTTAAGTCAAAATAGCTAAAGAATAAATCTTAATGAATGCCTTTAGTCAATTCTCACTAAAGGGGAAAAATATTTTTCTTAATTATCAAAAATCATATTTTCTCATATTTTACTTTTACTCTTCCCTAAATAGAACAAATTTAAGATGATGAATGAAGTCGATACTGATTCCTCAATTACTGTAGCTTTGATATCAAAATAAGGAAAAATTAGTTGACTAGCTCACACTTCTTTATACAATGAATATGTACACACACACAAACATCATCACTTACAAAATTTTTAAGCTTTTTGAAGCTTTCAGTTCAAATTATACACAACAATAACTTACTATTTTAAAATGTCTGATTTTATTTTTTCTCTTATTTATTTATTATTTTAAAGAGTAAAAGAAGGATAGCATAGTAATAGGGGGGCTTACCAAATTACAGAGGAAGTGGTAGGAAATTATCAATGGTTGTTGTTTTACATATTGTTATCTACAAGATAATTTCTCAGGAAAACAAATAGACAAATAATAGTGAGCTACAGACAAAAATGGTAGGTTATCAGTGGTTGTTGTACTATATTTTGGTATCTTCAAAGTGGCTTCTAAAGAAAATAAATAGAGCTATACATGAGTGACCAATTGAATATTCATTGATTATTCTCAATGGTTGTTGTAGGAAACACATAGTTATAAACATACATCCATTTACAAAATAGCATAGGAACAATACAAACATTACAGAGTTATGGACAGACTAGTAGGAAAATATCAACGGTTGCTGTAATACATGGTGGTATCTTCAAACTGGTTTCTCAGGAAAACAGAGATACGCAAGAAAGATCTAACAAGTAGTTACAGCCTAAGGGTTGTGAAAAATAGCAGATCACCTCTCATCAGTGACTCTTTTCACTGAGGTGTGATGGCTGGAAGGAAGGCCAGGATTGAAAAGAAGGACCGAGGGACTTGCACCTGTGTCTAGCAACAGGCTGTTTTCTTTTTCCTCTATAGTCATGATTACCTGGGGCTCCTCCATGGAGATGACAGTCTGGCCAGAGGGAGAAGGCAGAGTATGCCCCGGGCCCCCTCATTCCTGTTAGACTAACTGGTAGGATGGGTCTGAGCTCTGGGGCCTCTGCTTCAGAGGGCAGACTGATCTCAGTGGTTCACCTTTGCATTCAAGGCATGGCCCAGAGGGCTTCTTAGGGCAGTTCCTCTTGAGGTGGCCTGGCTTTTAACAGCGGTAGCAGATGAATATTTGTCAAGTTCTTCTTGGGGCCCCAAGAATCAGACTTAGGGTATGTTTCTCTTAGTGCTGCAGCAAAAGCAGCTGCTTTTTTTTGCTCTTTGTTTTCGCTCCTTGGCTTCCTCCTCGTCACTGCTATAGAATACTGAGTAGGCAATTCTTAGTAACATCTCAAGTGAGCCATCTGGAGTAAAAGCCATTTTTTGTAGCTTTTTCTCTCCAGCCTCCCAGTGCATTGGGACCCCACAACCATTTAGTGTCCTCTCCCCAACCGTCAGCACAGGCAGCAGGAATCTCAGTGCAGACCTCTCTGGAGCTCCACGTGCTCCTCCACTGCAGCCTGTTCTGTCAGGGAAAGAATGGCTTCCAGGGGGTCTCCCCAGGTATTGCACAAGATACTCCTGATTTCTAGCTTCCAAACAGCTCTTGTGACCCCGGTCAACTACACCTCTGAGTCTTCGGGCATCGTATGTATTCTCATGTTCTCCAAGTCCTTGTTCAGCACCTACTCCTCCGCTGACTCTGGACATTTCTGATTCTCAGTGGCAGGGGCAAGAGCGACCCATTGTGTGGCATGTATTCCCAGGGGTTTCTCCATGTCAGGATGATTCACGCACGTCCCCAGGCGGGCCTCTGCCGCTGGCGCGTGGTGGGTCAATTCTGTCATTGCTCTCTGTGCCATGATAGTTCTCAACCGCACAGCGGTGGCTGGCATGAGGGCCGGCGTGCGTCACACAGCTTCCTGGACACCGCTGCCTGCCTCCCAGGCACCTGCATGGCTGGGGGTCCACCTAAAGGCCCAAGCTCCCCACCACGCAGCCTCCCGAGCACAGGCGGCCCACCTCCCTGGTGCCTGCGTGGCTGGGGTCTGGCCCAATGGCTGGAGCTCCCTGCCAAGTGGCTTCCCGAGCACAGGTGGCTTGCCTCCCTGGCCACTGTGCAGCTGGGGTCCAGCCCAAACGCCAGAGCTCCCTGCCACACAGCTTCCTGGGTGCAGGCACCTGCACAGCTGAGGTCTACTTTTTCTCTTATTAATCCTCCAAAACTATATAAATAATAAAATGGTGCTTTAAATATTTTGGATTTGTAAACATTTCATCTTACTATGCAGATGGAATTCCTGTTTCCAGCAGTTTTCCAGATACAGAATTTCACATAATCCAGTAATGTCATTGATTGATTGATTTACTCCAAGATGACCAAGAATTTACCAGTTAACTTTTGAACATTTTTTACATTTTATGTGATTTTTTTTTTTTAAGTTGAAGTGTTGAGATGTGAGCTGAAACAGAGAATTAATTTCGAGTTACTATTCCAGGTTAGATGTTATGTGAACAATAAATCATCAGCTCTGTTTGTGAGCTGGGAGCCAGTGCAGCACAGCTGAAAATACCACTTAATGTTTGTGAGTACAGCCTATCATCAGGAAAACAGGAAATGTCCATCTGGACATAGCAAAATCCCTATGAGCTCTCATTCACTACATTTCAAATTTATTTAGTATAAGATAAATGTCAAAGATGGCCTTTTTGGCTGCAATTTATAAAACTTTTCCAAAGCTTTATTAGATTTTAATGATGTACCATATTTCCAGAGTGGATGAGCAATGGACTTAATATCACAAAAATACCTAGTGATTGGAAAATTTGAATACAAAAGCATTTCCAGTAATACTGATTTAATTGGCATTACATTTGCCCACAAAGTAGTCAGTTGGTAGTTGTGCTTTTGTTTTAGTGTAGATAATGTATAAATTTCTGGGCAAGGCTCATCCCAAAAATATAAGATCATAACAGGTATCTTCTTCATGCACTGCATAGATGAGCTGATGAGAGAGTGCTCTGGGTTAGGTCCTCAGGGCCCAGGGTATGGGTCTTGGCATTATTTGTGCTGTGGAAATATCAGTATTTCTTACAGCTCTCACCACACATATGAGGAAACTGATGTACCAGTTACCTATCCAAGAATGTCTGTGTATCTATAAAATTTTTCTAAGCTCATTCAGGTCAATGTCATGTAACATTTACGGAGTTTCTCAGAATAGCATAGTAAGAAAAGGGCGTTATGTTTTGTTCTAAGTGATATGCTTATTATGGCTTGTATCTAGATGTTTCTCCAAAGCTTCATTTGGTCATAGGTGGGGCATTTTTTAGAGGTGGTTGGATCTAGACAGTGTAATGCTATGATTGATTCATGGTACATTGCTAGGCTGAAGGGCACCAAGATCAAGGATGGCAGTGATATCCACCCGAAGTAGCTTGGATAAGATAAAAGGAGCAGAAAGATGCTATTTTGCTTGTTTTGCTTCATTCTGCCTGACATGAACTGTTTGTCCTCTGTGAAGTCTGCCACAGCACCCTGCCTTGGAGCCAGCCGATTATGGACTGAAACCTCTACACACTGTGAGCTAAATAAACCTTTTTTTCTTTAACTTTGGCTGTTGAGTATTTTGTTTCAGCAAGGACAAAAGTAGCTAAGTCAAAGCTAGAGGGGTTTAGTGCAATTTAGGAGTAAGAAAGATAACTTGGGCCACTGTGGGAGAACAGTATGCACTGAGACTCAACATCTGACACCCACAACTTAAGGGAGGAAAGTTTTACAGTATTTTGGTTTACAGTTTGTAGAGGTTTCAGTCTACTGCTAGCTGGCTCCAAATCAGGGCAGCATGGCAGAAGAAAAACAGCTCATGGCATGGGAGCAGGAAACAGAGAGATCACGGGAGGAGGGAGGGTGATACAACGTTCTTGGGCACATGCCCAGTGACCCACCTTTTCCATCCAGGCTTTATCTCTCAAGTCACATTTATCTACAAACTCTTCAATGGACTAATACACTGCCAAATCCCATGCCCCCATGATCCAGTTATCTCCCAAAAGCTCCACCTATGAGTTCATGAAGCTTTGCAGGCCCATCTAGATATATACCATCATACTGGATAATTTATAAAAAATACAAATTTATTTCTTTCCACTCTGGAGGCTGGAGAGTCTAAGCACAAGGTGCTGGAAAGTTTGATGCCAAATGAGGACTCCTCTCCACTTCCAAAGATGATGCCAGGACATTGTGTCTTGCAAAGAGAAGAGAGCTGCTTCTCGCAGGGAAGGAAAACAGAAGGGATGAGCCACTCCCAAAGCTCTTCTTACTTAGCCTTAATCCCTTCCTGAGAGTGAAGCCTTCTCAACCCAGCCACCTACCATAGACCTCACGTCCCAGTACTAAGGCACTGGGGATTAAGTTTCCAACACATGAATTTTGGAAGTGACAGACATTTGAACCACAGCAGCAACAGTGATGGTAAAGTTTGGTTTAATATGAGGTGGAGACTGAAGTTAGACACAGATAACCAGCTGGAGAGATATAAGGTTATGACTACTGGACTCTTTCCACACTTACTGAAGGAGATACTCCATATAAGAGGCTGTTTTTTGCTTTGATCAAACTTTGATCAGGCTCCTTATCCTTTGCCTAGGCCTCCCTGTGTAATTCCTTCTAAAAACTAGTTTAGCAAAAACTGCTAAATTGAGTTAGCAAGAATTCCTCACTCTGGATGTCTGATCACCCATGACACCTGATTGGGTCCCTTTATCTTCTACCGTTCTCCAGATGGTGTTTGTCACCCTGACCTGTCAGCAACAGGTTGGGCTGTTGAATAGGCTTTGGATATGGTTTGTCCCCAGTAAACATTATGATGAAATTTGATCCCCAATGTAACCACGTTAAAGTTTGGTGGGCTTACTAAGAGGAGTGCATCATCTTAGGAAGGGTTAATGCCCTGCTAGCAGGAACTGGAGCTGTGGTAAAGCAAGGCTGCTCCTAGTGTCTTGTCTCCCCACATTTGCACTCCCATTTTCTGCCATTAATTGAAGCAGCCCAAGGTTTTCACCTTCACCATACTCTGGCACTTCCCAGCCTCCGGAACTATGAGCCAACACATCTCTACTTTTTAAAAGTTACCCTCTCTGAGGTATTTTCTATAGCAATAGAAACCAGATTAAGATTTCCCTAATGTTTTTTGCATTATCTCCCTAGTGTAAGAAACTGAAAAAGTAAATAAGATCCCAAATGTATAATAGATATTTTTAAAGGAAAAAAAAACTGCTAAAAAAGAAAGATCTAAGATAGGGGAAAGGAGAAAAGAAGGAAGGGAAAAGAAAAAATATACATACATATGTGTGTATATGACACACATATATATAACAGTAATTATTGTACTAATTTCTATTAGTTCATTGAAAAGAACAATTTGTGCTTATACTGTTTGATCAATTGTGCATGCCTATATCTTCTAATCTGAGCAACGACTTTGAAGATAACAATACTGTTGGTTTGATTAAAGGAATAATTAATGCTTAAATTGTTTTTCTTTCTTTTCTCTTGACCAAATTTGCATGTTTATATCTGGAAATCTGAACAACTGCTTTGAAGACAACATTACGCAACATAACAGCCATTGCTGAATTCCTACCATCTTGTTTGATGAAGCTCTGTATCATTTCTAATGTAGTTTTTATTACTTGTCTTTAATTGTTTGATCAATCTTACATTCTCACAATCTGGTAATCTGAGCATCTTCATTGAAGATATCAATATGTAATATAACAACCATTATTAATTACTATCATCTTGTTTTGAAATCCTGCATTGTTTTTGTATTGTTTTGTTTTTTGTCTTCATTGTTGTTATTTTGTTGTTTTCTTTTACTCTTTGAAGTTTAAAGAAATTTTAAAAGATACACATTATATTAGCCATTGTTAACTTCCTATTATCTTGTTTTCAAATTCTATATCATTGTTTCTGTCTTTAAAATTAAAAAATTAAAATTAAGAAAAAGATTTCCCTGTTGTTTTTACCTAATTTTCAGTCCTCTGACCCCATTGGGCCTTTGTCTGTTAATTTCCACTCATGCACTGAATTCAGATTCCAAACTCCTCTATTACAAAAATCCCATTGTGGAGGTCTCTATCTCTATCTCAGTAGTGTTCCTCTCCCACCACTTGAATAATCCTGCTTACAAAGCTTTAACAAGTACCTTTAAATGTTGCTTTTCTATCAAGTGGAAAAGAGAAGGGGCTTTGCAGTAGTGCAATTAAAAGATGGATGTGTATGCATCTCAACTTGTGATGCATGCATGCATTCACTTATTCATCAACATTAGTTGGACAACCAGCTAACCTGGAAACAAGCTAATTGCTGGGCATAAAGATCATGTACTTTTGATCTATAGAAAGATTCGACTACTCCAATATTTACAGAGTAATGGGATAGAGTTCTGGAAAAACTCAGAAAAGTGACAGATAATGTGTTTCTGAAGGAATCAGGCTCACATCACAGAAGGGACTACATGTGAACCTGGTTTAAAAAAGTGATTGTTTACATTTCAGAGATTAGGCAGAAGATTAGATTAGATAGAAGATTAGACAGAAGAATCCCAGGCTACAAGCTTAATGACCTTATGCTATTTTAATGCTATTTCTATGTCTGATTCAACTAGAGCTGCATTTCATTTGATATATGCAGAAAGAGGCTACTTTTCTGCTTAATCTGGGTATTAGTTGAAAAATACTATGGAGATTCAGCTTTAAAAAACTGTTAACATTTGGCATAAAAATTAAGCATATCTAGCTCCATGCCTGCAGCAGTTGCCTGCCAAGATTCTCCCATAGAGAAGTAGTTCCAGTCATTTGCAATGCACCACTAGCTTCTTCCCTGACTCTGCCAGAAAACATCTGTTCTCTCCATGACTTGTCAACAGGTTCAATACCTTTAATTTTCACTTTGTTGCATAAGCTTTTAAAATAACAGGTGAGAGAAAAAACAGTTATGGGCAAGCATTAGTGGAGTTTTTCTCCAGAGCAGGGTTTTTGGCTTGGGAGTGGAGCTTTCCCTCTCGGGGAAGTTAGCAATGTGTGCAGGTACTTTCGATTGTCATAAATTTGTGAGGAAGAGTTATGAACATCCTGAAAATTTAAATTTTACTCTCACTCTTCAGTTGTTTTCAAAGGGAAGACTTTCTTCTCCTCCTCCTTGCATGGAGTCTATGAAAATGAGTGTGTGTGTGTGTGTGTGTGTGTGTGTGTGTGTGTGTGTGTGTTGTTTGAGTTGAGAATGGGGAGGTCGCTTCTACTTTCACACACCCCTTCCTTTCCCAAGCAAGAAGAAAACAGATAGCTATCACCCTAGTCACCATGGTGTGGGTACATCGTACTCCTTGAGAGGCCACAGGTGCGCTTTGTGAGGCAGGCATACAAATGATAATTCTTCTGTGGAGTCAGTGTTTCAAATCTTTGCACAGCCCTACGAGTCTGGGGCCTTGTTTCTGCAAAGTTACTTGGCAGCCTGGGACATCCTTCCCAAACTACCCTGTCCCCAGCTTCTGACCAAACTCCCTTCTTCAGAGATTCCTTTACTCACCAGACAGTTGTCTAAAAATGGTGTCAGTCTCAGCCTCCTGCTGTGGTGCCAATAAATTCATGGACACACATGTACCCATGTCCCTTGCTATAGTAGAAATTCAGGCTGCTCTTTCATACTTTTCTCAGCCATGCATTGTTTTCCTCTTTTATCCAGCCTTAGTCGCTCATGTTCTCTGCCAGATCTGGACCTTAGTAACTTCCCAGTGAAATACTTAGCAGTTCCAATTTGTTTATGGTTTGGATCCCAATTTCTGTGAGTTGTCAGTTCTCAATAGAGCCAGAGGACACAGCCCAGAAAGAACTGATTATTTTCTAGTAATTTACCTTATTATATACGCATTCTCTACCTTACATTTCCTTCCAGATATGTATTCATATGTAAAGTTTAGAACTCCTAAAAGAAAGGTTCACTGGTCAAGGTTCAGCCCTTCCCTGCATGCCCCTCCACTCACCATGGCTATTTATCCATCAAGAATTAGCGAAACTGATTGGAACTGTCCTTGTGTAGTTCACAACTTCCAGCAATCCCCGCTGGCAGTATGGGACTGGAGACAACGGTTCAGCTTAACAGACTTCTTTGTTAAATGACTGATGCCTGATATACGATTCTTTATCTAATGATTTCTTTCATTCTAAATTTATGGGCACAATTAAAAGAAGGGCAGCATGGTTAATATGATCACATAGCAATAATTCAGTTTACTTTTCTAAAAGCAAGCAATGAGATGTATTATAATTAATGAATGATTTTTATTATAACCTTTCCCATTATAGTCAGAAGATAAATTTACTGAATATATTTATACTTTTATGGGTTTGCTTGGCACTTGTGTAGTCAATTGATTTTCTTTTTGACTGTCTTTAAATATTGTTTGGCTAAAGTTTTGAAATAATGCCGTGGCCTTATTTCATAGCTTGAGCAAAGCTTTCCTTATATAACATCTCCAGTAGATTGTGTTTATACAAAAATTCTTTTGCTAATATTTTCTCCTGCTCCATAGATTATATTTCATTTTATTGACTTTTTTTCTGTGAAGGTTTTAAGTTTCATATACATCCACTTTATTTCCTGAGCTTTCATTTCATGTCCAAGGCCACTGTTTTTGTGAGGTTTTCTTCTCAGAGTTTTGTGGATTCAGGTCTTACATTTAGGTTTCTAATCCATCTTGAGGTGATCTTTGTGTATGGAATAAGATAAGGGTCTACTTTCAGTCTTTTGCACACCATGTATCTGATAACATGGCTAATATTCAAACTATACAAGGAATTTATACAACTGAAGAGCAAGAAACAAATAATCCATTTCAAAATAAACAATGGACCTGAGTAGGCATTTTTTAAAACAAGATATTCAAATTGCCAATGGGTATATGAAAAATTGTTCAGTGTCACCAGTCTTCAGGAAAATGAAAATCAAAGACACATGAGATATCACCTCATGCTACTTAGGATGGGTATTATAAAAAAAGAAGCAAGTTGCAGGAAGATGTGAAGTAGCAAACCCTACTCACTGCTGTAGGAAGCACTAGCTGATAAACTCTTATGGGAAACAGTGTAAAAGTTCCTCAAAAAATAAAAACTAGAATTGCCATAATATTCAACAGTCCCACCTTTGCCAATATCTGTCTTAAATAATTGAAATCAGAACCTTAAGTTATATCTAGATCCCCATATTCATTATAGTATTATTCAAAATAGCCAAGATATATAAGCAGCATAATTCTAAGAAAATGAGTGAATGGATAGATAGTAATATGTATGCACAAAGAAACATCACTGGGGCTTAGAAAAGGAGGAAATTGGGCTGGGGATGTGGCTCAGTGGTAGAGCACTTGCTCAGTATGAGAAAGGCCCTGGGTTTGATCCCAGCATCACAAAACATTAGAAGGAAACCCTGTCATCTTCAGCACTAGGGTTGGACCTAGAAACCATCATACTAAGTGAGATAAGCCAGGCACAAAAAGACAATATTATACATCTTCATTTATGTGTAGAATCTAGAATATTTAAAACTCAGACACATAGCATTATAGTGGTTTCCAGGAGCTGGAATCTGCCATATAGCATAGTGCTTGTAGCTAACAACACGGTATTGTGTACTTACAATTGCTAAGAACATATGTTTGTTAAATTTTCTTACTAAGAAAAGTATCAGTGATGATGATGATCATCATCATGATAGGAATAGTAGAAAACATTGGAAGTTGGTTTATTTCCTCGAGAGTAATGATGGCCTTGTGGGTATAGAGATATCTCAAATCCATCAAGATGCATGCAGTGCATGTGACCAGCTTTAACAAAAAAACCCATAAACAAAATATTTAAACTAGATATGCCCTGGCACCAATAGCTGCCCACTCATCCCTGGGATCTGTGAAAACTTCAGCCACCTAGTAAGTGTGCCTATAACTTAGACAACCCAGGCACCTGAAAACCTGCCTGAATATTCTAGACAAAGATAAAAGCCACACATCAGGATATATACATTTCAAATTTCTTTGTCCCTCTCTCACCAAAATTTAGAAAGAGCAATACAGGTAAATGTGTTGACAACATCAAGATCTAGTTAAGTTAACTGAATTTACTCTATATTAACCCTTTACCCTGTAACCTCCCAGTTTTCCCCCATCATCACAGGCTTATTCTGTATCATATGTGCGATTGTTTCTGATAAAGACCTCAGAGCTGAAACATAGAATATAAGTATATTAGTTGCTTCTAATGATAGAGCCTCAGGATCCCATGAACCAGCCTTTTGGAAAGGACAATGGAATGCCCCTTGCTTGCTAAGGAGATGAGCTCTGCTAGACCTGGGGATCAGTGGCCGTGGCCTGATTTTGAAGCATTTTCAGTCATGCAGAGAATTCCATCCAGTCATGTATTTGGCCTGAAACCATCAGACTCCCAGCTGTGTTTCTCATAGAGATAGTGCTGGGGCACTATGTTCCAGCATGCCATAGACCTGTGGTTCTAGAATTTAACTACTAAAACACATTGCTTTTCCTTTGATTAACAAGGTGATTCTTAAACTATAACTAGTGAAGTTTTTTTGAGGTATGAGCTTATTTGTTACTCTTAAAAATTCTTAGTTTTGCATGGACTGTCTTAGAAGTAGAAACTGGGAGAGGGTAGTCTGCATCTCTCTGCAATCTCTTCCTGGCATTTTTCATTCTCTTGGTCAAAAATGTAGCACTGTCTAAAACCTCCTCCTTATTTTTCTTAGTACACTTCAGAGCAGTGTAGCAGGGTTTGTATTGCAGGATACATGGCATGACAAGAGGCTGAATCTCGGGTACTTTGGTTCTGGGTTCCTTACCTTCCTTGACAAATTTTGACCATTCTGGTCATCATCTACATTAGAGAGACTGAAAAGGTTGCTGATTTTGCTAGTTCTTTTGAGCCCCAAGCAATGAGGCACAGTAGTAGTATCAGTCAGTTCGGAAATAGCTTTACTTACAGTCACCAAGTTGAAAGCTCACACTGGCACCCACAGTGAGCTTCCAGTATTTGCACTTTCTCTCTCTTGTTCTCCTTGGCCTGTAGCAAGAATGCCCCTTACTCATTTGCGGGGACATGCATGGGGAAAACTTTTAGTGATTCCAACACCAATCCAGACCACACAAGCTTTCCACTCTTCACCCAGAGCATCACTTCTGCAGTCAGTGCTTCTCACAGAAAGAGAGTTTGCATTCCTCATCTGTAAATCTGGCAGCCAGGGACTGGGAAGGAGACATTCAGCTTCATCTTGATGTCACCCATTGCTGAGAAGGCAATGGGAGGAAAAGGTACCAATGGGGATTTCATGATCAATGCTACTGTTACTCCTGTCTACCGAGAACTCAGTGCTAAATTACTCTCCTGCACTCAGTAGCTTATGTTGTGTCACTATGAGTGCCAACTTGCTTTAGTTTCTTCTTAATAATCAATTATTTTATGTTTGCAATAATTTTCTTTGTTAAATCTTATACATGGTTACATAAACTATCTAATATTTGCACTAAGATAGAATACATACACAACATATTGAAAAGGACTTGTATTTCACAAAGTAAAACACTCTTTCTTGTACATGTGAATAATATAGAGGAACAAGAGGCACTTTAGAATGCTCTAGGAAGAGCGGATAGGGAATGCTTAAAAGGCTGGGCATGAAATCAACCAGAAAGCTGCGTATCTACTAGACTGTATAGATTTGTGATGACAAAAATATGGTATCAGGTGATGGCTCTTGGTTTTCCATGAAAATATGTGAAAAGCAGTTCCTTTTTATTCTATAATTTAGTATGGTCTGAGACCATTAGAACAATTCTTTATTTCTGCAGTGCTCAGTCTTGACTCAAGCCACTTAGAATATTATACACAATCTGTTCAACCATCCATTGTTTTTCCTTCATGTAAAGTTTCTCTCACTTATTCTCTGCTCCTCCAGGCAGCAGAGTTGGGATGAAAGTGAAAATGTTTAGAGTTATAGAGACCAACCTGAGCATAGTTCTGCCACTCGTGTCACCCCATGTATGTTCCAGTCACACTCTATTCAAGTCCAAGGAGATTGTATATGATCTGCAAAGGCCAGCTTAAAGTGGCCCTTCTGGTTCTGTGCTTACTAGGGATGCAACATGGGAAGTTAGTGGAGATGAGCACTTTGCAGCAGGCCCATCAGAGGAAGAACTAATCCTCTTTAATTGTAATTAGCCTGTCACACAAAGGCAGCCAGGCAGGGGTAGAAAGAACATGGGAGCCACATGAATCCAAGTGGTACTGTGAAGTAAGAAGTGGAAGGACTTAGGGCCAAGATGAGTGTGAAGTGCTCAGGCACAAAATTTAAGGGATTGTGTGGGTGCCCTGTCTCCTTAAATGGTGAGCCCTGTGAGTGTCATCTCCCCCTAGTCCCAGGATGTGTCTGCATTTCCAACCAGGGCTAATCCAAACAAACACAGTGGTTTAGGTGGGAAAAATAGGAGAGTTTAAGAAAAAGAACACTGTCCTGCAAAGAGGTACAGCAAGAATATGTGAGCTAAGAATGCCTGGCACTGAGAGGAGAGCTGGACTTTTCCTCAAGAGGGGCTGGGTGCTCTGTGCACCTGGAACAGGAAACCAGTGCTCAGAAATGGTCCAGATGGGAAAGGGACCAAGACTTGGAAGAAGCAGGGAGGGATGAAAAGAGTAAGGGCTGAAAAAAGAATTAGGATGCGTTACGTACATGTACCAATTCCTCGCAATAAATATAATCATTATGTACTGCAAAAAATACATCATGTACTGTACTAAAAAAAGAAAGAGATGGTGCAAATATAGGATTCGGAGGCATTTGCTTAGTTTTTCTAACTCTCGCTAGTCAGAAACACTCTGAAATTTTACTTTTTTAGCCTTTGGAGACACCTGATTTTAACTTGCTCGTGTGTCATAAAAGCATCAAAGATGGGAAGTTCAAATGTAACGAGGTCATGTTTTCTGTTTCCATCACCCAACACCGACAGACTGAGGGTGTGACCTCAGCTGGCATTTAACTGTGAGGGTTGTTAGTTTCAAATCCCAAGGAAGTTAGTAGAGGTCTTTCTTGTTGCTACATTGTTAACTGCAGTTTTTCAAAAGTTGGTAGACATGCTTGATAAAATCTGATCAAAGAAGTCATCCCTGTAG
The DNA here is from genome assembly GCF_000276665.1 of Chinchilla lanigera. Classification (NCBI taxonomy): domain Eukaryota; kingdom Metazoa; phylum Chordata; class Mammalia; order Rodentia; family Chinchillidae; genus Chinchilla; species Chinchilla lanigera. The sequence continues at coordinate 170,596 of NW_004955606.1, forward strand.
ACATGAGAGCTTCTTCCCTTGTGCTCACGCTTTTCATCTTTATTCAGCAGTGATCAGTGGTGCTCATTTTTCTCTTGACTCTTTTTCTCTTTTGAATTTCATGATGTTCTGTGTGGACTGATGCTCCTCTTCAGATGACTCATTTCTGATCAAAGCCTCAGCTCTTGCCGTTCACTGCTGACACGGGTCTGAATTTTGAGAGATCGTCTCTCTCCACTTCTGCCACTGTCTTCCTTCTTGTACTGCTCCTCTTGCTGTTTACTTTTTGTCTCATTCATTTACGTCAAAAGCTATTCTTTGTTCTTTAATATTATCACCCACACTGACATAGGAAAACATTTTAAAATGAATTTTAAACAGCATACTACTTCAAGTTTTGAGCACCAGGAATTTCTACCATACCCCAGGAATATTTCAGTTAATCAATCCATGCACAGTACATATTCTCTAGATCTGGGTAATTCTATTTCACATTTGGTTCACTGCCTCATTGAAAAAAAATTAAAAATTTTTAAAAGAATTAAATTTTAAAAGAATTAAAGCCAGAACAAATTAGAACCCATTGGCACCTTTTTTTAATGAACTTGGGGATGGAACCCAAGGCCTTGCTCAGGCTGAATGAGTATTCTGCCACTGAGCTATAATCATAGCCCTCCCTGCCCTTTAAAGACTGCTTTACAGAGCCTTCTTAGGAAAATTAGTAAGAGCTGTATACCTGGAGTACAGTCAAGTCTAGAATGTAGAGCCAGCAGAAAGTATGTAGGTTATTTGATCTGAACCCTCAGTTTGTAGAGATGGAGACTAAAATGCTCATATGATCACCACAGATCAGACAGATGATGCTGGAATTCAGGGCTCCTGACTTCTATTCCAGCAGTTTCACTCTGAGGAAAGAAAAACTTAAGGACAAAAAAGTCACAACTGTGGTCAGTGTGTGTATTGGGCTAATGATTCCACCACGTGCAAAGAGAGTATAAACTTAATTATAGAAAGTTCCATAGGGAAACATTCCTAAAAATATATCAAATGACAGAATGAATGATTGTACAAAATGTAGTAATTTAGTAAACACCTCTGTTCTGAGAATTTGCTGAGAAGATAAGTTTCTAATATATCATCACTGTTGTGGAATAGACTAGAAAATTGTTTATGCCACTGCTTGTGATATTTTGATGATTACTTAAGAGAAGCCCCTCTTTGGGGGAATGGATGGTATCTTGTTTTTTCATTACAGTGTCCAACAGAGTATTCCTGGATAATATGGAGGAGACATCCTACAAGTAGTTATTGAGAACACAGGATAAAACTAGAGCAGAAAGAAGAGATTACAGAAAGGACATGAAGGTTTCAGAACAAATGGAAGAGTCAGGATGTAACGAGATGCATGCAAAGCAGAGCATGGTGGCCACACCTGTAATCTTCGCACTCTGAGAGGCTGAGGCAGGAAGACTGAAAGTTTAGATCCAGCCTAGGAAACTTAGTGACTTAGGGAACTTGTCTCAAAAAAGAAAGAAAATTTGAGTGAGCCCTGGGGGTTGGCTAGGAGCAGAAATGAATTCTACTGCTTTATAACTTGGCATAGAACCACCTTGCTCCTTAATCCAATGTAATTGGATTAAGATTTAATGATAGGAATTAACAGTGGTTGTTATATTACATATTGTTATCTTCAATGATGTTGCTCAGATTACCAGATGCAATCTGATCAATAAGATTTTATTGATAGGCCATTGCAATATGCGATATATTCAGTGAATTGCATGAACTATTCAATAGTATTGCTCTAGAGCAGTGGCAGTGAAAATTTCACCAGTGTATGTGGAGTAGGTAATCAAGGTGGTTCTAGCTGAGGTGCAGGCATCCCACTTCACAGGGATACGTTATCTATGCTAGTTCTGAAAATTATCACACTTCTGGTCCCTCACACCCTGAACAAATGATCTTCTGTCAGAATTACTCCATGAGACTTCTACAAGCTCATTAAGGATGGCTACTGTCACTTAACATGTAAAATATATTAAACATATGATTATTTGCCCACACTTCTGTTGGCCACACTGTTAAACAGAGGACTAACCATACAAGTGGGGCTTAGTCATTTTTTGTAAGTAAATAAAAGGCTCAATGAATTAGTTCTTTGGTCAACTGATCAGTCATAAAATGTAGACTTCATTTCTTTCATGTAAATTTAGGCCTAAGGAGTAAAAGAGCTAAAGAACCCCAAATGAGTTTAAAGAAGTTGTTAAATTAGTATATGATCACCAAATTAGCACTCCAAAATGTTTTGAAGGACTTTCTACAAAGAGATAAGAAAGCCTACAACTCCATGAGCCCTAGCAGAAAGAATCAACCAGGCAGGGCAAACAATTAAACAGAGGGAGGGGAAAAAAGATGGGGAGCCAACAACAGGAAAGTAACATGGCAAGGATGAGTGAACACACATCAGATATGACCACTGATGTTATAGTCTCAACACTAATTAAAAGACACAGACTGGCAGAATGCATCAAGAAGCAAGATCTAACACTATGCTGCATACAAGAAACACATTTAATTCAAAAAGAAATTCACAGACTAGAAGTCAAAGGGTAGAAAACAATACTCCATGTGACAGGAGCCCAGAAAAAAGCACGGGCAGCTATTTTATGTGCAGAGTGAATTTCAAACCAAGACTGATTAAGATAGATAAAGAAGGTCATTACATCCTTGTAAAGGGAACAATCCAAGGGGAAGAGATGTAATCATAAATATATATGCAACAAATACTAGTGCACCCAACTATATAAAGAAGTATTAACAGACATGAAAATCAAATAAGCACTAATATAATTGTACTGAGGGATCTCAATACCCCACTGTTACAAAAAAATCCAGCTAGACAAAAAAGTCAACAGTGAAACAGTAGAACTGAACCAAACTTTTGAAAAAATGCATTTAGGAGATGTCTACAGAGTGCTCCACCCCACAACATTAGAATACACATTCTTTTCAGCTACACACAGGATGTTCTCCAAAATAGACCACATACTTATATAACATGCTTAAGTAAATGCAAAGGAATTGAAATTATCCCATGCATATTATCAGACAATAGTGCAATGAAATTGGAAATCAGTGACAAAAAAAGCCACAAGAATGTCATAAACACGTGGAAAGTAAATAACACCCTCCTAAACAGCCAATGGGTCACAGATGAAATTAAAGAAGAAATTAGCTAGCTTCTGCAATTAAAGGATAATGATGATACAACATACCAGAACTTATGGGACACAATGAAAGCAGTCCTAAGAGGGAAAATTATAGCAGTTGTTATGGTTTCTGTCTGTGTGTCCCCTCCAAAGCCTCATGCTATCATGGAGCAGGCTCTTAGAGTTTGATTATTATGGGTGTGAGAGTTACACCCGCCCTGGGGTGGATAGTTTGCATATGTAAGGGAAAGGAGGAAGCTGCTTGGGGAGATTCCTCTCCCATTCCTCCCTGGTGTGTGGGTCCTGGTAGTTGCTTAGCTGTGTGCTGCCGCCCTGAGATGCAGCCCTTTGCCACGTGCCACTCTGTCTTATAATCATGCCTAGTATGGATTGAAAACTTCCACGAACTGTAAGCAAAATAAACCTTTCCTTCCTTAATTTTGGGCGTCAGGTATTTTGTCCCAGCAGCGAGAAAAAAGTAACTAAGACAGCAGTGAATACCCATATCAGGAAAACAGAGCAAGTGCAAATAAACAACTTAATAGTGAACCTCAAACTTCTAGAAGAAGAGCAAGCTAAGCCAAAAGTTTGTACAAGGGAAGAAATTATAAGGATCAGAGAAGAAATTAGTGTTTTGGAGACTAAGAAAACAATATGAAGAATCAATGAATTGATTCTTTGAAAGATTAAATAAAATTGACAAGCCCTTATCCAATCTTATGAAAAAAAAGGAAAGAAAAAATTCAAATCTATGCAACTAGGAATGAAAAGGGTGAAATCACAATGGACCTTGCAGAAATGCAGAAGGTCATCTATACCTATTTTGAAAACTTGTATTCTAATAAGATGTAAAATGCAGAAGGAATGGACAGATCTTAGATACATATGAATTAGCAAACCTGAATCAAGAAGATATAAAAATCCTAAATAAATCCATATAAATCAGTGAAATCAAAGATGTAATTAAAAACATACCAACAATGAAAAGTCCAGGTCCTGATGGATTCACTGCCGAATTCTACAAGAAATCTGGCAAATACCTAACACCACTATTTCTCAAAATCTTTAAAGAAATTAGAAGGGAAGTACTACTCCCAAATTCATTCATGAAAGTAAGCATTGCCCTGATACCAAAATCAGGAAAGGACTCAACTAAGAAAGAGAATTATAGGTCAATCTCCCTAATGAACATAGATGCAAAAATCCTCCATAAGATACTAGCAAACAGAATGCAGCATATCATCAAGAAGATTATACACCTTGACCAAATGGAATTCATCCCAGGGATGCAAGTATTGTTCAACATACATAAATCAATGTAATACACCGTATTAACAGAGCCAAGGACAAAAATTATATGATCACCCCAATAGATGCAGAAAAAACTTTTGACAAAGTCCAGCACCCATTCATGATAAAAACCCTGCAGAAAATTGAAATAGATGGCCTTTATCTCAATCTAGTAAAAGTAATCTATGACAAACCAACAGCCACATAATACTAAATAGACAAAAACTGAAAATTTTCTCTCTAAAATCAAGAATAAGACAAGGATGTCCACTGTCTCCACTCTTGTTCAACATAGTCCTGGAAACTTTAGCCAGAGAAATTAGACAAGAGAAAGAAATAAAAGGAATAAGGATAAGAAAGTAAGAAGTAAAATTATTATTTGCAGATGACATAATGCTCTACATAGAAGACCCCAAAAACTCCACTAAAAAACTCCTAGATTTAATAAGCAAATTCAGTAGTGTATCTGGATACAAAGTCAACACTCAAATATCAATAGTCTTCCTGCATATGAAACTGTATATTTTATAACTTTCATCTTTTTATGGAAGTGATGTATAGATTCCTGAATGTGGAGAGTAGTATCAATTATGATTTGGTGGAAGGAAATTTTCTTTGTCTTTTTTTTTTTTTTTTTTTGGTTTTTCTCCAGTACCGGGAACTGAACTCATGACCTTGCGCTTGCTGGGGTTGCAGTTTGGCACTAGGTCTCTGAAAGGTTTGCCATTACTGATCTAGGAAAACAGGGAGGAAAATTTTTTTTTTTTTTTTTTTTTTT
>NW_004955606.1:175951-178439 GCF_000276665.1 Chinchilla lanigera
CTCAGGCTGGCCTCAAACTCACAGCAATCCTCCTGCCTCAGCCTCCTGAGTGTTGGGATTACAGGCATGTACCATCATGCTTGGCTGGGTGGAAGGAAATTTTGATAAATATTTTGCCCTTTCCTTTCACTTTCTCTGCTGTCACTTTGAGAATCACATGAGTTCTTGTGTGTCAAAAACTAAGGGAAGTAAATCTTTTAAAGTTATTTCAGGGAGAAAAAGAACTTGAAGCCTTATAGAAGCCATGAAGAATGCAACCTCTATCTCACAGTGAGAAAAACAAGGCATGGTTTTTCATTCTTATAACTACTCCATGACTAGAGGTGATAGTGCAATATGTTAAAAAAAAAAAAAAAAAAGAAAGAAAGGTGTTTATATTACAAAGAAAGAAACAAGATAACTTTGTCAACAAATAATATAATTGTTCACATAATAACTCAAGATATCCTAAAAAATTGATTCTATAAATTATAAATAAATTTAGAATGCCATAGAACATCAAAAAAAACCCCACTGAGAGAGAAATTAGGGAAACAACAACTTGTTTTATCCTTTTCTCTTTAAAATAAAAAAATTTAATCTTTCAAGATTCTGTTAGGATTTTTTGTTTTGTTTTTGTTTTTGTTTTGCATCTTTTAACTGAAAGTTATACCCTGTTAAATCAATACAACTAGTAGGGGAAAGGAACCCTTCTCTTCTGCTGGTGAGAGTGTAAACTGCTGTGGAAATCAGCCTGGAGATTCCTCAAAAAACTAGAATTGGAGGTCCCACTTGATCTGGCTATTCCCCTTCTGGGCATCTTCCAAGAAGAATTAAAAACATCATACCACAGCAATATATGTGCACCCATGTTTATAATAGCACAATTTGTAATAGCTAGATCTTGGAAACCATGCAAATTCCCATCATCTGAGGAATGGATAAAAAAGAACTGGTCTTTTTACATAATGGAGTAGTACTCAACCATAAAGAAGGATAGACTGGAGACTTTTATAGGTGAATGGATGCAACTCGAGACAATACTCATAAGTGAAATAAACCAGATGCACGTTGTAAACACTGTATTGTTTCCCTAGTGTGAGATGCTGAAAGAGTAAATAAGATCCAAAAGGTACAATAGATTTTGTAAAATGGAAAGAAACTTCAAAAGGAAAGGGAAACTGAAATGGAGGGAAAGAAGGGAAAAGCAAATATATATGTGATAAGATGCTTATACTACTAATTTCTCTGATATCTTATACTGTGAGTAACTAAAGATAAGAATGCACAATGTATTAACTATTGTTACCCTCCTATTATCATGTTTTGAAATTTTGGTGTTTTTTTTCTTTTAAAATAAAAAGTATTTAATCTCTCAAGACTCTGAAGTTGTTAGGGTTCTTTGTTTTGTTTTTGTTTTGTGTCTTTTAACTGAGAGTTATATGCTGTTAAATCAATATAACTAGTCACTGCAAGAATTCTTCAACACAGAATACTCTACTCATTGTTAGTGTCCCACCTTACTGAACTGTACTGGCTGTGCTGGCTTTTGAAGTCTTTTCAATCAAAAATACTTTTGAAGTCTTTTCAATCAAAACTTTCCTTACTTCATTTACATGGCAATATTCTTGGGGGTAAAGTGTCACATTTTTCCTTTAAGACAAGTAATGTGAAACTACATAGATCTAAAGTGGCAAATAATTCTGGATATGGGTTCAGAAATGTCATCATCCTAATGAGGGAAACCCAGATCTGACAGTTCAGGGTCCCTCTGTGAGGAATTTGGTCACCTGTCAAGGCCAGCAGTAATCTAAAGTTAGGGAATTTTTTCTGGTTAAAATGAAATATTTCATTATCATAACCTACAAACAGTGAAGTTAATTAATGAAAATTGTTCCATTTTAAAAGCTCTAAAGTGTTTAAAAATTGACAGCTACATGACAGTGCCCAACCCAACACTTCCATGGAATGAGAAATTATGGCCTTAATTTTTAATACACTTTTAAAATTTACCATTCATTTTTCAAAGTAAGCTTCATTTGAGATAAACATAAAAATGATCATGCTTTACCACAATTTCTAGCTATGTGACATTTCCTTACCTGATACAGATGTTTCATCAAGTAAAATGTATACTGTAATATTCTTCAAATAATATATAACTTCTTTTAAGAGTGTTTGCCCTTTTCATCTTACAAATACAAAAAAACAAGATGCAAACTGAGAGTAGCTTGATGTCCTATACTTAGGGTGTAAAATGTACCTTTGAAACGTGTGAATTATTTCTGAGAAGTACTCAGAATTCAATTCCTAGATAAAAGGCTGAACTTTATATATCTGTGCTTCCTGATAAGATTTGGTAATGGAATGAATCTTTGGGTGTAAGACTGTATGATTTGTCAAGGAGAAATATTCTGGGGGCTGGGGATTTAGCTCAGCGGCAAAAAGCGCCTGCCTGGCAAGCGCAAGGTCGTGAGTTCAGTTCCCAGTACCGGAGAAAAACCAAAAA
>NW_004955606.1:178539-249941 GCF_000276665.1 Chinchilla lanigera
AAGGAGAAATATTCTGACCTTCGGCAAGTCTACATACATAAAGAGTTTTGTTCAATGCAAATAGAATGCTTAATTGAGTAAAATCTACACATACCCATACATATGTCCTTGGGTGTGTCACATAAGGCAGGAGCAGAGAAGTCAAGTAACCTTACCTGAATAATGCTTAGGGAGCTGTTATGGCTTCTATCTAGATGTCCCCCACCCAAAGTTTCATTTGGCCATAGTGGACTTCCTCAGAGATGGCTGGATCTATAGCGTGTGATGCTAGGATTAAGGATGTCATGCTGGGATTGATTCATGGTGCAGTGCTAGGATTCAGGTGCTCCACTCTAGGTGTAAGTGCTACCCTAAGGGCAGGAAGCCTAGATAGAATATAAGGGATGGAAAGATGGCCGCTGTTGTCACTGCTTGTTGCTTGCTGTTTCTTCACTACTTTGCTGCTTTGTTGCTTTCCTGCCTTCTGACTGCCATGGACTGTTTCTGCTCTGCAGTCCCCCTCTGCCATGCCACCCTGTTTTGAAGCCAACTGACTATGAACTGAAACCTCTATAAATTATGAGCCAAAATAAATCATTCCTCCTTTAACTCTGAGTGTCTGATGTTTTGTCTCAACCCTGAAAAAAGCAATGAAGGCAGAAAGCTACCCTGGCAGGTTTGTAGATTAACTTCTATGTAAAGCTGCCAGATGTTTGGACTTGAATTTCTTTTCATCTTATGACTCTTGCTGTTCAGTCTACACTAGATCCTTATTGCCCCTACACAACCAAAACATCCCATTTGTCATAAAATGTGACTTTGCCTTTGGCTCTTTCACAAGATTTTATAATATGTCTAAATACTGCTTTAATAGAAAAGGTGGGAAATGGCTGGGGAAAGTGGCCATAATAACATCTCCTCTTGTTATAGATCAGCATGAAATTGAAAACAACTGGAAAATGGATTATTTAAAAATTGACTGGATAACGACAAGTCATGATTCCTGCATTCAGATGAGAGTAAGGGTCATGTATGCTTTAAGAGTGAAAGATTTTCAGAATCATTTAAGAGACTGACTCACCCTATCAATAGGAAAGGGGAAGGGGAAACAGGTTTGGAGTAAGTTAAGAATCACTGGTTTTAATTCACATCCATGCATGTCATACATAAGAGTATTGGTGTTTGAGGACTACGGTACCCATTGAGGAAGCACACATGATTAATAATTATTGTCTTTTCTCTCCATGTCTGTGTGCTATTCCAGTACTTCAATGGGAAAGACTGCAGCTGCTGAGCACACTCAGCCCTCAGTCAGGTGAGATGTACGTACTGTGGGATGCTCTGTCTAACACTAGTTGGTTCCACGTAGACAATTCACGACATGAGAGACTTTGTACAATATTTCTTACTTCCTATCCTCTCCCACTAAAGTCACAGTCCATCTACTTTCCCTCTTTATCTTTTATTTTCCTAACTTAGCTCTTGCCTATTTTACATATTTCTTTGATTTTTTGTACTTTCCCCAACTGCTGCATCTTAGGAAAGCTATTGATATCTTTGGATACTACCAAACTGACAGTATCTCAGGATTAGGTATGATCTAAAGTCTTGATCTGTATTTAATGTGATCATATAACAAATATGTACCCACTGTCTATGTGGATAGTACAAGTATTGAGAGTAGAAAGCTTGAATTTACACAGTATCTGGTGAGCTCAGTGTCTAGGAAAGGAGGCAGACAAATAAAGCATAACCAAAGCATGTCAGCTAAGGGCTGAGGAAATGCAGAGGAAGGAGATCAGCAGTGTGTTAGTACTCATTTCATTGTAAAAGAGATTTTTCTATCCTACTCTTTTCAAGATAAAATCACTCAGTGACTTCCTCTGTTCATTACATATTTTTTAAGCGTCCTCCTTTGTTTTCAACGCCCTCTCCGATAGAGCTCCCTGCAGTCACATCTTCCACCACCTGCAGCCACCCATAGCCAAACATCACTCCTCATAGCTTTCCACATGTGCGCCTCATGCTCCATCTCTGACATCTTTGTCTGGCCTAAACTGACTTTTCATCAATTTATGCCCTTTCAAACTTTTACGCAGATATAATACTACAAATCCCAGGCTAAATGCTACTTCTCCAAGAAGTTGGCTTTAACCACCCTTTAGAGAGTTCTCCATAGAGATGTGTGTTCTCTCTCTCTCTCTCTCTCTCTCTTTTTTTTTTTTTTTTTTTTTTGCCCTGTTGGTGCCAAAAAATAGGAATCTTTGCTTACTGGGGGTCACAGGGTCATCTAAGGTATGAAACTACAACAGTGCTAAGATCAATTACTAAAGGTAAAAGCTAACAATGTAATTTAGAAAAAGTGGTAGATCCAATTTCCAAGGAGCTGGCTTGACTAGACATATAAGAAAGAGTTGAACCATACAATCCCTGGGTTATTGTTACCTGTAGTAGTTAAAATGAAAGAGTATCGACTCTGCCCAAGCTTAGGTGCTGGCTAATCTGAGATATGGCTACAACCCTCAAGACATTCTTCAAAGGAGAAAATGATGCTGGGGCAACAATACCTTTGCAAGTAAGGTAGCCCAAGTGAGGAGGACAGAACAAAGAAAACACAGAAACCAGAGGTATAGTGTGAAGGAATTACCTCGTCAGCTTCTGGCAGAAACTTACTGAAAGGAATGTGACAGAACTTAGGGATAATACTTTGGGTTTTGAGTGCTGTAGAGTGGGGAAGCAGGTGTGCGCTGATAAAGGATGTGAGGCTTGTTAGGAAACACTCTCAGAACACTGTACACAATCCAGACACAGAGCGGGTTATTCCATAGGGGACAGTTAGCATGGCAGACTGAATAAAAGACACGTGTAATTGTTTAACCTGAGAACTGAGTCTGTCTGCTCCCCCCACAAAATGCCAATTAGAACACCCCATCTGAAGCAGTTGATATGCTTTTTATATGAACCCTGCTTCAGGCTTTATGATCATCAGGATAGTCTCCTAATTCCTTATGCAAGGGCTGGTAAATGCTCTGAATTTGCATGGACACAACAAGTAACCTAGCTCCTACAAAATCAAGAAATCATTCAAGAAGCCTTATTGGGTCTTCTGTCTCAGTTTTCCCCCTAGAAATGGTACAGATAGACCAAAAAACTAGATTAGTTAACAAGAAAATGGAGAAAGAAAGGAGAGTCAAGGGACTCGTTTCAAGGAGGTAGAACTCTTTAGTTGGCTTAAAAATAGGATAGACAGCAATATTAATGGGGTTGAAGCAAAAGTCTTAATACAGCACAATGGGAGCTTAAGTGCATGATGGTAATCTTGCTGGCCCACTGATGGCAGGTGCCGCACTAAAGGACTCTACGTGAGTCTACTCTATTTACCCCAGTCAATAGAATTTCACAAGCCATAAAACAAAGGTTACAATAAGCAACCCAAAGTGGAATCACCTGGGACAATAGCCAGGCAAACTAATCAAGACAAGGTTTGAGGTAGGAACCAGAGTCCCTTGGCTCAGCCTCCTCCTGGAACTCAAAACCTCATGCATATGAATGGGTAATATGGTCAGAAGAGAAATTTCTGCTGTTCCTTGACATATGAACCCTATTCATTGTGGTACCAAAGACATATCGGTTAAGCCCTGATATGTGATAAGAGATATATGGAGAATATACAAATGCAAGGTTGATAGAATTAAGGTCAGTTCGAATGACAATTGAGATGTTTAAGCAGGCTTTGTGTGACCTCATTGTGTCTCTCTCACCTGATGGCATTATAGAGATGAATACTGTCCCGGATGAGGGAAGGTTTCTCCTACCTAGTACTATAGAACAGAAAGCCTATAAATCAGATCTTCAGGCAGCATTAATTGGAAATGCTGAGTTGGAACCGATAAATTGCCTGATCTTATGCACTGGAGAACAGAAACTGGAGCACCGGTTGAGACATTTTTCGTGCAGTGGTCTTGTGTGGAATGTAGACAGGGCTATCCCAGCAGAAAGTACTGATACTTTGGAACAGAGATTTCATTTAAAGGGTGACTACTTACTTCGGATCAGATGTTCATTGAGGGGCTGGGGATTTAGCTCAGCGGCAAAAGCGCCTGCCTGGCAAGCGCAAGGTCGTGAGTTCGGTTCCCGGTACCGGAGAAAAACCAAAAAAAACCAAAACAAAACAAAAAAAAACAGATGTTCATTGAAATGGTTCCTATGATTGAAGGGAATAAAATAACTTGAAAACTTGAAATGCTACATGCCTTGGTGATGTTGGAGAAATGCCCAAACAGAAAGGGCAGCTAGAAGAATTCCATAATAAAATGGAAATGGTTGTGCAGGTACTTTGTACCAGATGGTCTTAATCTTTTTATGCCAGTATTGCCAGACACCTGAGACTGTGTCGTTTGTCAAGAACAGGATCTTTTTTCTTACAGTTCTGGCTGTTGATAGTCCAAGGTCAAGACACCAGCAAGGTCGGTGCCTGGTGATGGCCTCTTCCTCCCAGATGGTGTCATCTAAGCGTTCCCACATGGAAGGAGGTGGAGGAGCAACAGGACCTAGGTTTGTGTGCTCCAGCTCTTTTGTGAGGCACAAATTCATTCATGAGGAGTGAACTTGCGACCGAACCTCACAACTCAGTCACTTTCCCAAAGGTCCCATCTCTTACTACCCCGCCCCTGGGGTTTAAGTCTCAATATTCCAAGCTTGGGGGACGTTCAGACCACAGCACAGAGGAATGGAAAAAGTTAGTGCATTCACAATCAGGTAGCTCACCTCCCCTCTGACTTGGGTGCCTCCTAAAGTAGTCAAGCAGGAGAGCAACGGAAAACTGGCCTATTAGAGAGATGCTTATATACGGGTGGCCTCGTGGAAATCATTATAGGAATTTGAGTGGTACGTTAAGAGACATATCAGTTCCTGTCTGAAGAATCCTCTTCCAAGATTGGAAGGGAATTGGCGCCAGCAGGTGGCTCCCCTGGTGTACTCACCTGAAGTGGTCACCTGGGCCTGTGAAGGGAGTGGACGTGCGGCTGCAGCTGTGCAGAGATGAGCCAAGGCAAACTCACTTCTTTAGTACCTGCTGACACACAAGATGCCAATAAAGACCGCTTGGTTTTCCAACAGAACACACAGAGACAGAGTACGCATGGCTGCGGAACAGCTTCCCTGGGAGGAAGGCTCTCATGTCTGATAGATGCCACTGTCTCCAAGTGGCTACAAATGGGTCCAGTCAGGAATACGCACTCTCTCTAGACTTCCCAGCAGTAGATGCTAATGCTCAGAGTACTATTTTAAAAAGCAGAAGATATTGTACCAATGTGAACTAATGAGTCACATTTCTTCAGACAGTAAATATACTTTTGTCCTTGGAGGAATACTGTAATACACAGTTGGAGTGTGCAGGTAAAGCACTGGTCTTCTAAAATGGGAGCGATTATAGACATGAATGCCTGCCTTATACACCTTTTGAGTGTGTGCTTATATTCAAAGTGAAGAAGGTCAAGGGAATGCTCCTGCTAGATAAATTTGTTTACCTTTCTAAGGAATGAGAGAGTGAAAGAGGATGCTGGTTTGACTATCCAATTCTTTCTATGGGTAGCACCTGTTTATACATTTAAACTATGTTTCAAACATTTGTCAAAACTTTTTTATTAGTACATGTTTTCGGCACCTAATGATTCCATTTATTAGGAGGAGTTGATACATGTACATAACACATCATAATTCTTTTTTTGTCCTCTACCCTCCCAACCATACCCTGCTCCTTCCAACTCTTGGTCCCCTTCCCAATTGCAAAAGCTCTATTTCCATTTTTTTCGTTCAATTCTTTATTTACCCCCTTTATTTCCCCTTCTCCCCCTTCCCTCCATCTTTGTTCCCACTCCCATTGAAACAGATCTCCCTCCTTCCTACTGTCTGTCGATGGGGTGCTGCTCTGCCATAAAGAACAAAGAGCTTGAGGCATTCATAGGTAAATGACTATAGCTTGAGACCATAATATTAAGTGAAAAAAATTAAATACACAAGCTTAAATATCACGTTTTCTTTTACATGAGAAACTTAAAATATAAATACGTCAAAACTTATAAAGGTTGGATGGGCTAGACTGTGTTTTATCCTATCTGGCAAAATTGAAGTTGCGAGGGAACACAGATATGATGCCTAATGTTTGAAATATCCCACTAGGTCTGTTCTTATGTGACTATATCCTACACAAATGAAAGTGGACTTGTTAAACCGGTACCACTGCCCACAATTTAGACCAGCACAGTGGCTGACCCCAACATCTCTTTCACATATAAAAAATTTTGAGGTTAACTGGAAAGAAAGAAAAATATTGCCTGATGATAACAGTGGCTTACACAATGAGGCACATTCAGTATTACACTATTACTTTAAAAGAAGCTGAGAGCAAGACAGAATATTAGCGCTGGAAAGGTGGAAGCCACATGTTGCTGAAAGCCCTCCGGCTTGTGACATGTGACAGAAATGAGTGGAAGCTTGCAAGCCTGAGGGGAGGGCCCGCCCTGGGAGACATGCTGATTATACAGCGTGATGATGGACTGGACTCATCATGCTAACACTTTTTGACTCATGTTTTAAGTTATGTCCACGTTATAGTTGTATGGTCAAACCTGGCATTATCGGTAAGAATATGGTAGTAATAGCTAGGTTCACACCTATAATCCCAACACTCAGGAGGCAGAGGCAGGAAGATTTCTGTGAGTTTGAAGCCAGCCTGGGCCACAATAGTGAGTTCAAGGGCAGTCTGAACTACATAGTGAGACTCTGACTCAAAAAAAAAAAAAAGAGAAAGAAAGAAAAAAATATATATATATATAATTCTGATAAATTATACTCAAATGTACTATAAAACTGAGATACAGCGTTCCAGTCTTTGCCCCAGACTGGATCCTCAAAATGTTAGCAATGTAAAAAGAGCCTTGTTACCAAGGGCCATGATATAATCCAAAGTATAATGAAGAATCTGGCTTTTGTTCCTCATTCCTGGAAGGCTAAAACCCTTAGAAATTTCTGAGAGCTAAGAGTATCATTATTATTCATGAGCTCCTTGGGTCACACCAGAGTGGATGGGAAGGAGATGACCCAAGGTGGAGGTGGCCATACCGGGAAGGGCTGCCATGTGATCGGCTGATTGGGGCTTTGAGACACAGGATATAATTCCGACCTCCTAATCTCTAAGAGGTGAGGGCAGAAATTGAATGAAACCACATGACCAGTGAGTCAGTCAGTCATGCTTATGCAACTAAACCTCAGTAACAAGCAAGGACCCAGAAGCCTCCTGGTTGGCAAACCTGATGTGCTGGGGATGATGATCCCAGATTCCCTGGAATGGGGCGAGGAAGCTCTATGTTCAGGACCCTCCCCCACCTCAGCCTATGGGTCTCTTCTGGACTGGTCCTGATTTACTATATTCTTTATGATAGTGTTAATATAAGTATTTCCAGAGTTTTAGTAAATTATCATAACTGAAAGGGTCCTGGGAACCCTCACAGTGTTCAGAAGTGTGAATGGGTGAGGATGCCCCACTGGTGCTGGTATCTGAAGCTGGAAAATTTAAATCTGTGGAGTCTGAGAACAGCTCCAGGTGGTAAACATCAGGACACCAAATGATGACAGAAGTACCATTTTACATAGTTTTCTAATTATATTACAAATCTCCAGTAACCTATAATTTCCCCTAGAGGGAAAGAATTGTTTTTTTTTTTTTTTTTTTTTTTTCCTCCGGTACCGGGAACCGAACTCACGACTTTGCGCTTGCCAGGCAGGCGCTTTTGCCGCTGAGCTAAATCCCCAGCCCCAAGAATTGTATTTTACACTTTTTTGTCTTGAACAGAGTAAAAATTTAACAAGCAGAATAATATTACAACAGCCCCCTTATATATATTATGTTTTTTCTTGTATATGCATATCTATGATCAAGCATCATTTATAAGTTAGGAAGAGAAAGAGATTGATAAAGTAAATCCATTTATTAATAAAGCACAGTTATAATGTAATAAAGTTTTTAAAAATGATTTATTTCTGGAATTTTCCATTTCATCAGTGGAGGTTGGATTATTATGTGGAAAGTGTTCGCCAAGAAAAGTCTTCTTTTCCTAATTGCAGGCTCATTCCATGTCATTTGCTCCAAAGACAGGAGTAGGAGAAGGCTCAGGAGGAAAGGCACGTGCCTAGGGAGAAAGCCCAGGCCTCCAGTGCCTGAAGCCTGGTGTAAATGAGGCTCCAAAATGTACCACCTATAAGAACTTTGGGAAGACTATTGCACATCATTAAAACTCAGATTATTCATTCATAAAATGGAACACATAGCTTTTTAGGCCATTTTTATGGCGATGAGAAGTCCTTAATGGATATAATGCCTGGTTCCATGTGTCATGAGCATTAGCTTTCCCTAATGGGTAAAAGGACAATTTTATTCTGGAAAACATAAAAACTGATATTTTTAAAATGTGCATTGGTGGTTTGGAATCCAACCAACAATTATTATTAGTCTTTGTATTTGTTTGTCACTGAATAAAGCAATAAACAAAACAGTTATATTTGCTTGATGTTCAAAGGGCTTCCATTATGCAGAACAAACTTAAAAGTACAAGCAAAGCTCTATGACACATCACCACAAAGCATCTTACCATCGAAATTCGAGCTTCTCAGATGCTCACAATTTTTTACTAGTTATCTCAGTCCATCAGGTACTTGAAGAGGGACAAAGTCTTAGTGTAAGCAAAATAAGAGGCATCAAATTAAAAAGAACGTGTGGCAATATAGAAGCAAGAAAAGCCCGTCCACTCCCTGACTTATATTCCAGAATAGCTTTATTTTCTCTTCCAGTATTTGCATCTGTGTAGACAAAATTATTTTGCAGCTGTCCACTGACATTCCGGAATTATAAAAGTAGAATGTAAATCAGGATAGAATTAGGATGCAAAGACCATGAGCCACTCAGACAAGTAGCAGTGAGATTATGCTCCAGCCTGGTGATTATGCCTCTAGAGGTAGAATCTGATCATTTCAAAATTAAGTTGACACAGACTTCCTCAAGGTGCTGAAAAGTCAAGTTCCAAGGTTGTGAAACATGAGGAAAATGCACTTAAGAATTTTGCTTGGGTCTTCTTCATATTAACATAAACAGCATTTTTCAAACTAGCAGTAATATCAAATGGGAGTTGGAGACTGGGTGTAAAATTTTGAGTAAAACCCATGTTTGATATCTAAGGATGCAGCATGGACTCAAGAGCAGAGAGCCTGAATTTAAATCCTGCTCTGCTGGGTGGTAGCTGGTTCCTATCTGTGTCAGCCTCTCAGTGCATCAATATTCTCAGCTGTACACCACAAGCATGATAGGACCTACTGAGCAGCATTGTCACCGGGAATAAACAGCTGATTTGATGAACCTAGAAGTCCAGGACATGTTTCATTTGTGACTCTCCATATTTATCTCTATAAAGTGAGGTAAATTTTCCAGAAATTACAGTGACATAAACTGTGACATGTTCACATTCCCAAGGTGATGACTGAAATTGAAGGGCTGCAGAAATACAGTGACAAAACTGACAGAACCATTTTGCTGACAAAACTTTACCTCTGTGTAAAATCTTAGGCCTCAGGTCCTGTTGCCAGTCACTTTCTTGAAAGGTGGAACTTAATTGCACATCTTAGATGACAACGAAGAGATGCTGAGCATCAACCTACTGTGCAGACTGAGGGCATTCTGCAGTGCCGCAGCGCTGGGTTTCCAGGATGTGCATGAGATCAGAGTATGCACACGGTCAGGGGCTGAGGTAGGTGATGTTCTACTCACATTAGCCTGAAGAAGATGGGGTCTGGAACTGGACTTCAGATCCAAGGTCACTCTGCTGGTACTTGTTCCTTCCTGAGCAGTGGGGACATACCATCAAGAACTTTGCAAGAGGAATGAGCAGTTCATTTCAAAGACTAACACTCACCTAACATGTAAGCATGGCAAGTATGGATATAAAAGTAATATTGACTACATTATTCACAATAGGTCAGAAGTGGAAACAGTATTAATGTCCACCAATGGATGGATTATATTGATACAGTAGAATACTAGTCAGTCAAAAAAACAGCATACTGGTATAACATGACTGAAACTCAAAAACATTATGTTACACAAAAAAACTACATGCTATAAGAAAGCGTGCTACTTGAAAGAAGCCAGGCACCAAAGGTCACATACTCGAAGATTCCATTTATACAAAGTATCTGTAATAGTTAAACCCATAGAGGAAAACCATTAGTGGTTCTAAGAAGCTGGGAGAAGATGAAGGAAAGAAATTGCTCAGTATGTATAGAATTTCCTTTTGAGGGTGATTACACGGGACTTGGTCAAGATCCCCAACTGCCTGTATGAGGGGTATTGCGAAAGGATGAAATAAGAGACAGAGACAATTTAGTAATGAGTAAAGGAGAGCTAGGAGGTCAATGCTCAGGAGGGGCAAAGACCAAGACTCTCCGGCTAGCCACTATTTCACTAGCCAGTGTGTCGGGGTGGGGGACAAGTGATGCAGGAGCAGTAATGGTGGTTGCTATGGGGTAGTAGGAAGAACACAGTATTCTTGCAAGGACGAGATGGGAGGGCAATAAGAAAGCTATGGTTTCCCCACGTGGCTTATCCTGTGAGCACCACAGCAGTCACACGCCCTAGGGCTTCCAGCTGTGACCAGAGAAGAGTAGGGACTTTCCTCATTGCAATCTGGCTCAAAAGGCAGGACAAGGACATCCTTGACGTCCTCTAGACTCTATTTATTCTCTGTGGTCCCCAACAGGAGAGGAGAATGCTTTAGAACTAATTAGAGGTGTTGGCTGCACAACATCATGACTGTAATTAATGTTACTGATTGTACACTTGAAACTGTTAATTTTATGTTGCATGAATTTTAGCCTAATTTTTAAAAAATAGTGTTATAATGATTGCCAAGGAGGTCTGTGGGAATAAGTAACACTTCCCATGAGTGTCTAACTCTCCTCACAGAGATATTATGAGTTCTACAGCTACTTGACAGAAGGTTAGGTCGTGTAGGTCATTGTTCTTCTGTAGAGTTTTTAGAGGTCAGAAACGTCTTTAATGGATTAACTATCCTCCTCCTCACCACCACCACCAAAAACCACTGGAAAGACTGCATTGAATACAAAAAACTGAGGTATTTGAACACATCAGGGTATGACGAAGAAATCTAGGAATCACAGGACCAAGGACCTATGGCGAAGACCAATGCACCAGAGTGAGCCATCAGCCACTCAGAAGGCATTTGCCCAATGTGTCCTAGGGTCAGGAAAAGAGAGAAGAGCACAGAGTAAAGGCAGGGCTCTGAGAGCCTTCTGGGTGGTCCAAGAAAAGCCATGAGGATCCTGGGGAAATCTGAGTCTACCAACCTGTACAGGGCCCTTAGTGCCTGGTGCACAGGCATGTAGATGAGAAAGGCCAAGTCCCACATGGCACAGGGACAGCAGAACAGAGGAGCTCCAAGGTATCTCTTTCATAGGCTGTGCTCAACCACACCTCCCAGTGGCACGGTAAGCTCAGGACCACTGTTTCTAGTCCCTGACCTCTGCCCAGTGATGCTTCCACCTGACTGCTCTTCCCTAAATCCTCCCCTGCCTTCCTCTCCCTCACCCCTGTGCATGTTCAGGCCTTTCCACGGCTTCCTTCCCAGGGTCTCAGCCAGCCAAGCTGCTCAATGCTGGGCTCAAGGTTGAGTTTAGGACCCTCCATCCACCTGTCAGGGAGCTGCTGAAAGGCTGGAATTCCACAAGAGGTTACTCTGTGTCCACTCCCCTACAAAGTCTGCGTGAGGGAACAGAGGACATCAGAGTGAGCAGAACCTGGTGGGATGGCATTGAGCCTCAGTGACCATGCAGGGACCCTTCCCTGCAAAGAGGTGTGAGGCCTCGCTAGATGAAAGCACCAGACAAGGGTAGAGTCTGGACGGTGCTGTTGAAGTTACTTTGTTTGGGGCAGAGTTATTTTGTCTCTAGAGAAACTGTTCTCCACCCTTATCTCCCTGCAAACGGTGGAGAACAGGATTCCTAAGTCTCACCACTTAGGAAACTTGGCAGTAATCTCGCCACTGGCCCCGTAGTACCTGCTTGGAAAAGTGCGGGTGATACTGAGCCCTTGTGAGATACCAGGCCATAATACCTAATTAATCCAATGAATAACTAACCTTGTAAACTTAGATTTGCAGAAGCTTTATGTGAATTTTCCTTGAGTGCCTACTATTCAGCAAAGGGATTATCTTTAAATTTGAATATGGAAATATATGTGTATGTGCCTCTGTGTGTGTGTGTGTGTGTGTGTGTGTATGCATATGTATTCCATGGTCCATAGAAAACAAGGGAACACATCGGCTTTTGCTGTCCTCATGATAACCTAAAAATTTTAAATAAGCTAATAATTAAATATAACCTTATATTAGCACAAATCTATACAAGGTCTGTTTCATGAAGCTGAAGGTAAAATCCCTTCCCGAGAGTAGGAATGTATGCACAGGTAGCTATTTGTTCAGATGGCGGCATCTGTAGAGATAGCATTAATTCTTCAGGGCAGATGTCTAGCTTTGTTCCCTTTGAGGGGCCAGATGGTTTCCTTTAAGAGCTCTCTACTTTATAGTAATGGATTCCAGGTTGCATTCTCATTTGTTGTTTGTTTTGCGTTGTTTTTGCCCAAATAAGAAATTGCTCATTTTCCTTGCCCTCTGAAGTAAAAAAACTAAAGTGAAAACCATTATAAATTCATCATTTGTGTTCCCACGAGAGCTTCTTGTTCTTGGAAATGTTTCATTTGTATTAAGGTCATGTCAGACATGGTGATGAAGGCCTTGAGCAGAGCAAATGACCTTCAGGAACTCCCCTTGTGAGGAAAGCATGAACTTCCAGTCCTGAAAAAATGAGTGCATTTATAAAGG
Source organism: Chinchilla lanigera (assembly GCF_000276665.1). Lineage (NCBI taxonomy): Eukaryota > Metazoa > Chordata > Mammalia > Rodentia > Chinchillidae > Chinchilla > Chinchilla lanigera. Next base: position 191,463 of record NW_004955606.1, read on the forward strand.
TATTCTCAGATGCACAGTGTGTTCTGATTAGTGCTCCTTGAGCTCTCTGTCTGAAAGCTTCCACTGATGGCTTCATGATTCACCAGTCTCACATGAGTGGGGAAAGGCATCATAAGATACGGGCCTTGGGGCACTGAAGATAAAGAGCACATGCTCACCTGGGTGTGCAAGGGAGACACAGGGAGATGGGGCCCCTTCTTCAATAGAGTTCAGACTCTGCAGCCTCCCTGGTGGCCCTGACAAGCCACGGCTCCAGACCCACACCAAGTCCACAGCATGTCTTACTGAAGACAGCACAGAGGTCAGCAAGGTGCTCTGGTTCTGATTTGAGCTATCAGCTGCATTATCTAATCGCCACCATAGCTTGGTTAGGAGGGATATGAAGGCTGCCCGCCATGAGCTTCTGATTCCATCACAGAGGGAAGCAAGCATCCTGCTAGGGCCTACACAGAAGGTCTGCTCTCACATTGAATTCATTCCTCCTCTCTGGTCCAAGTGACCATGTGTAGAGGCCTGGAGAAAAGGGACATGGATTTGATGGTGGACTCCTGGTTTAGAGCCATTGGTGCCAGGAATGGCAAAAAATCAACACTTTGATAATACTAAACAACGAACCCCTGTGGGGTTATTCATTGTTCAGTTTCTACAGTCTTACACTGGAGCTGTTTGGGAAAAAAACGAAAAAAAGAACTATCTTTCTTCAGTCTTAGAATCAACAGGGTAATGGACATTTCAGCAATAAGTATAATGAGCAATGCATGAGATCTCATTATCAGCATTATCAGCAACACTTTAAATAGGTTATTGCCCTGGGCAGCTTTTCCCAGTAGATAGTAATTCTTAGACTCTTGTAAAAATGTCAGCTCTAGAAAAATTCTTTCTGCTTCCAGTTTTTGTAATCTGATGTGTTTCCTGGTTTGCCTTCAGAGATAAACTAACTGCATATCCTGTAACCCTGCAGTGTTCCCAACAGTGTGCACTTTTTGGCCCCGAATGCCCATTAAGTACAGAGACCAGAGGCGACCGTGGGACAAATCAGGGGAGCACTTTGATCACACACGCAGGATGCTGGGAGACACTGGACAAAGGAGCTCTGATGCCACACCCAGTCCAGCTAGGACCCTTGACTCTAGGCCAGGTACTGCCACTATAGCTGGCACAGTTTTCGGACTGGCATGACGGGACTAGGAAGGAATAGCTATTTCAGTGTCCATGTCAACACCACCTTCAGACCCAGGCCCCCTGAGTCACTCTCAGAATTCATTCCTCCTCTCCGGTCCAAGTGACCATGTGTAGAGGCCTGGAGAAAAGGGACATGGATTTGATGGTGGACTCCTGGTTCAGAGCCAAGGTTACTCTGAGACAGGCAGGACTCTGAGGCTTCTTGGAATCCAGTGTGGACCCCAGGAGTCAGGTGGCTTAGGCTCATGGCCTCCTCTGCAACCTGAACTTGGGAAAATTGTGTAACCTGTCTGGGTATAAATTTTTTCACCTTGAGATAGGGATAATAATAGTACCTGCCTCGCACATCTGTTATATAAATTAAATGTATAGTGCCTATAACAGGACTGGCCCATAAGCTGCAGTGAGGTAAGTGTATGTGTTGTTAAGAATCCGTAGTCCATCTTCCCTGACCCCAAACTCAGTTGTATCTGTTAAGAACTGGAGGGTGAGAATGAAAAATGGATGAGTGGTGATGGCAATTGTTGTAGGTGTAGGAAATATAATTCTTACGACATTCTGGGTAAGGAATAAAATAAGTTAGAACAGAACCTATAATTCCAAAATTATGTATTAACTTGACAAATGCCTACCTAGGGCTTATCAGTGCCAGGTTTTGTCCCAAAGGCTTTACATATATTAGTCATTTAATTTCATCTAAATCCATGAGGAAAAGGCAAATTATTATTATTCACAGAAAAGTGTGGTGTCAAGCCCTACAGAAAACTCCTCTTAAAAGATTTCTGTGCTCATTACACATTTGCAAAACAAATTTTCAGTGAAATAAAAGATCGTATGAAATGTGAGTTGTTCTGTGATAAAATTAGCTCTGTGGTAAAATGAACATTAAAAATGGAAAGCTTTATTTAAAATGTCTCATCCCATTTTTTACCTTTTTATTTTCCTATGAGTGTGCATTTGGCAGTAGTTTCTGGAAGGGACGTATTTTCCCTAAGGTAATATTCCCAACACACAGGAATGCAGGAATACTTTTCCCTTCCCTTCTTGCTCTCCTTCCAGGAAGTTTACTCTGTAGAGGGAAAGAAGAGCATCTTCACATCTTCCTTCTGTGTGTGCCTGTGCCCTAATCCATTCTTAGTAGGACACCAGTCAGATTGGGTTAGAGCTCACTATATAACCTCACTTTAGTTACCTCTTCCAAGACCTTATTGCCAAATATGGTCAGACTCTGAGTCACTATGAATTAGGTTTCAGCATAAAAATTTGGGGATTGGACACAATTCAGCACATAACAGTTGGATAACTTTATTCATCAAGAGGTAGCCTTGGGCAACTGGAAGGTAATTATTCCTTTAGAAATGTGAGCTCATTAAGGTATCCCCTGCAGCTTAATTGCCTCATAAAGATCATGAAAATCTTGCTTACATACTGTCTTCACACTTCTGTTAGTGCTTTAATGCAAAAAGCTACATTTTTTGAGTTTGGGGTGGTTGGGTTCACCACAAAGTCTCCAGCTGTGAGTTGTGTTAATGTGTCTTCTGCAACAGATCAACTCAGCAGGACCTAACAGGTGTTTAAAATTTGTTTTAAAAAAGTGATCAAGGCATATATTGTGGCAGTTATCAGACTGAAAATATTCTTTACTGTTCCCTAGCTTCCATCTGAAAGGAGTTTCTGTGAGATAGGAAGACAGGGTGGACTGATTATTTCTGGATAGTGACAAGTCAAAGTGCAAGAAAGAGGTGTAGATGTGATAGGCAGGATTTGGAGAAACCATTTTGCTTCACTTTAATGGTTTCTGTTTCCTGTATCAGGGTCTAAAAAAATTGTTACACATCCTAGTTAATTAAGAATGCCTATAAAATGTGTCAATAACTATGGATTTAATGTGAATTTTGGAATTTGACAGATTACTCTTCTATAATAACATTGAAATACTGTCCCATCAAAAATAAATCATATGGGTTTGCTAATTATTCTGGAGTGAAAGGTAGTAACAAATGTTGTTTTTCCTCTCAACAGATGGGTTTACACTCTAATCACATTTTTTTGTAGCCTTTAATTAGTAAATGTGAGCTTTCCATAAATGGATGTGAGTAACATTAATTTTTCCATTGCTTCTCCAGTATGCATTATTGTTGTTCTTACAGGCATGTGGATATACTGAGCTATGTTCTGCAGTGGACACTGAGGAAACTACTTAATACTACTGTGGCCCAGCCTTCTTGCTTACTTTAAAAGGTTACTAAGAGAAGAAAACAAAATCATACATGAAAAGCACTTAGAAAGTCTCAAAGATGATAGAGCAGACTTTTTTCCTGCCCTCCTGCTTCCTAGAGTATCACTGGCAATCCTACTCCTACCATAGATCCAGTGAATTTTTTGATGAACTAATAGCCAATATCCTGCATGCTCTGTCCACATATCTTGCCCCAGTGCAGGTAGGGATTTACAGCACCTTGCTGTGTGGTCATGTGCTCTGTGTTCACACTATTTGCCAACAGGAAGAGCAGCAGTTTTCCATTGCAGCTGGGTGGAGATCTCTGTAAACCCCAACTGTTTCTTAGATTGGCTTTCCCAAACTTGAGACTTGGAGAATAAGTAGAAAGAAGTTATCTGAGCCTTGTATGGATCAGAGAAAGAAAAACAATAAGAGAGGTGTCACATGTATAATCACTTGGTTAGGAAGGCTGAGGAGTCCCATAATCTACCCTCCATAGGATGGAGCCCAGGGAACTCCATTGTAGACTGTCCATACTTGGAGGTCTGAGAACCATGGGAGCTAATGGTACAAGTGTCAGGTCTAAAAGGCCCAAGAACAAGAAGCAACAATATCTGAGGGCAGAGGCGGAAGGTGGACATCCCAACTCAGTCAGAAAACAAGATCACGGTTTCTCTGCCTTTATGTTCTACTCAGACACACAATAGTAAGGGCCAGCTTTCTTTAGTCACCCTGTTCAGATGGCTTTGGACCAAAATTTGTACCACCCATGCTTCTAGTCCTCGGACCTTTGGATTTAGGCAGTAATTCATACCACACACTTCTCTGGATTCTCAGTTTGCAGATGGTAGATTAAGGATTTCCTTGTCTCCATAATCACACCAGCCAATGCCCTATAACAAGTATCTTCATATATAATATGCACATACTGTGCATATATCCAATTGGTTATGCTTCTCTAGAATATCTTAATACAAAAGTGTATCATCAGGTTGTATGAAGTACTATAAAGAAAAGTAAATCAAGGTAAAGAATGTAATTTTAGAGGTAAAATTTCAAATATAGTGACAAAGAGGGCCTTTCACCAGGTGGTAACAAGAGAACACAGATGTGAGTGAAATGAGAAGTAAGCCATTTAATATCCAGAGTAGAAATATTCTTGGCTGAAGAAACACTAAACACAAAGGCCATGGAGTACAAACAAAATGAGCATGTCTAGTGTTTTACCTTTTAGTAAAAGACATAGTTTACAACGATTTACAACCAAAAAGCAAACACTAGATACCATGAAGGCAACTTTCTATTCTTACCAAACTGAAGTATTGTGCTGCTACAGCATACCTATTCATAGAAGACAGGAAATAGATTTTAATATTAGTACCTGTTACTGTCTATGACCATACCACACTGAACGCGCCCCATCTCGTCTGATCTCTGAAGCTAAGCAGGGTCGGGCCTTGTTAATACTTGGATGGGAGTACCTGTAACTTAGTGAGTGCATAGGAAACACCTGGCCGCCTATATAGTTTTATTAGGTTCTTTCTACCATCAAACACAGTCAGAATTATGAGTTCATTATGTGTCTGAGGACTCCAGACTTTGTTCTCACATCCTGGTGTCTATACCCTTTGCTATTTTCAAGATGTTCTATGGTCTCATCTCACACAATTAGAATTTGAAATTATTGTTTTTCTCTTTTATTTAAGAAACTCTAAAAATTCAAACAAACCATTTCTCTTATACTACATATAGTGCCTCCCAAGTGCTGGGATTACAGGCATGCACCACTATGCCTGACTTGTAATGTTATGTTGTCTTCTTACTTGAACCCAATTCATTCTGCAAAAGATAATTCTTCATTAGCCATATAAACCAAGCAAAATTATGCTCAGTAGTAGTTTTTAGCAGCATTATCCAACAAGGAGGTACAAAATTACAGTCACTCTCTGTAATCAAAATGGTTGAAGAGAACCTTCATGACAGCATGCCTTCGGAACACAGTTCTAGCAAAGCTGTAGTTGTGTTTGCTCCTTTCTTTCATTTGGCCTTCTGTGTTACTTATTCCATCATTCAACCAATTTATGTATTTGTAATCTAAGTACATCACTCTCTGAGGAAAAAGTATTTAATTTTTTTAATTTTAAAAAGTTCACCTTTGTCAGTTTACTTACATTGCTTGGGTTTTTCCAATTCCTACTCTGTTTTCATGCAGTGTTCACAAAACATATCTTTAAATCTTCTGATTAGTCTTGACATTGAATACATTCAAACATAAAGGCAACAGGATAAAATGCCTGGAACAGACTAATTTTACAGAAAAGGGAGCAGAAGCTGTAACTCCTAGGTATTTTTATTTGGTAGAATATCTTACTGTCTCACACAACAGCATGAACAAAATGTTCTATTGAGTTTTAAAATGGAATAGAATTGTTAAAAGATCCCCCCATGAATGTTTTTCTTTGTTAGTGGGAGGCATGGTCAGATATGAATTAACCTACCCCATCAAATCAAAAGACTTGAATTAATAAACTGATTGAGGCTAAGGGAGAAATTAGAAAAATAAACATAACCTTATTTTTGTAGCATAATAATAACCATATTATAATGTTATTATCCACAATTAGGGAAAGATTAGTACTTTTATTTCATGGTAAAAATTTTTGACTATGTAAATAATAAAAAAATTTTATTTCAAGAGAAACAATGATATGTTATTTAATTGCATTGAGAGATAAAATTGATGTCTTCATAAGAAATTTGTAATTAAGAGAAATATATAAAATCATTTTGATTAATATAGATTTGGATTACAATTTAGAAAAAATAATTTAAATAATCATGCTTCTATTTTGTTTCAGACACTGGACGATGAATAAAACACTCCCTCTAAAATAGCTACACACAGAATTGTAGATTTAATCACCATAATGGTATTAAAGCATACTAAACAGAAAAAAAACTAAGACACACATGAAAAATGCAAGTATTTAAATTTAGTTGCTATTTTTAAATCTCTCTTCCCTTTTAAGCCCATGACATGTAGCACAGCACTAACTCAGCTTTAGGTAGTGTCCCCTCTCTCGCTTATTCCAAATGCTGCTCTCTAAATGATATCATTCAAATGACATTCAGATGTATTCAAATGACATTAGTTAGAGAAAGTAGCATTTCCACTTAGAGAAGAGCCATTCTTAAAAGTAGCCATGTGTTCCTGTAAGAAGCACCAAATAAATGCAAATACCTATGATTGATTTGAGAAGCCACATAACGTAAGTGACATTACATTGCCTAATAGACAAACAACTCTGACACTTCTTAATTTTATGACCTTCAGTACATTAAGCCTCAGTTTCTTCTTTTAAAAAATAACTAATGATATCTACTGTGTTAGCCAAGACAGGTTCAGTTGCTGTAAAAAAGATAAAAACCACAAACCCATAGGTTAAATAAGATAGAAACTAATTTCTCTGTTTTGTAGCTGTTAGAGCTAAGGAATCCAGGGCTAATGTGGGAGGTCTACAGCACTGCGGCTCAGGCTCCTTTGACCTTGATTCTTCCCTACTTTACTTCTCTCATCTGCATCATTGCTGTGCCCTCTATTTCTGCACTGCAGGCTGTGCTAAAGAGAAAGAACCGAAGGGACTGTTGTCTCTCTTTAAAGGTCAAACCAAAAAGTTGCATTCATCATTTCTTTTCTTATTCATTGTCAGAATTCAGTCGTACGACCTAGTCATAAGGAATCTGGGAAACATAATCTATCAGGACAGTCATGTGCTTCACTAAAACCTCGAGGTAGCACAACGAAAGAAAACAGAAGAGGGTGAATATTTGTCTGTGACTAGCAGTGGGCCACCTTTACCTTTCACATGGTGAAGATATGAGCGAAGATGGACTTGATAGAATGCTTCCACTATTTCACAGGTACTCAGTTCAGACTTATCCAACAGGAAGACGTAGTTTTTCCTTACACTGTCTATCTATCTTGGGACCCTGGCTGGAGAAACTCAGTGAGAACTCCTGCTCTTAATGTTTTGCCTGCAATTGCCAGAAAAGGTCATGACCATGAGGTCGGTCTTGTGATGCACACATGAGGTGTCAGTTGTAAGAATCACTTAAGGATTCCCACCAGCAGGTTTATCATTTAATCAAGGACTCTTAAGTTTTATACCCTTCAATGTATATCACTGCAAGATGGAGTCTTTTATCAAGTTCATAACCCTATTTGTCTTTCTTATATTTTTAGTCCAGCAAAAAATAAACAAAAACTGAAAGCATTTACTATTTAGTGATAGAAAGCTAGCTTGTCCCATCAATCAGACTTAGATCCTGGTTTTTGCCTAGGAGCCACAGCATACTAATTATAGTTTATTTTTAAAGGTCATCTTTGTAAGGTACAACTGTTGTCCGTAAGGTTCATTCATAAATCTTCCAAGGAACTGAGGAGACAAACTCGCCCATTCCTCCCCACAGCTGTGTGAAGGCAATTACTTGCAATGAGATGCACTGGTGAGCACAAGCCAGTGTACCTTGAAAATTGCATGAGTTTCGTTTTTAAGGAATCCAGCACACCTAATAAGCACTTGTTCAGATGTAGAGAAGCAATGATAAGCAAGCCATGTATCCTAATGTTCCTCAGTGTCCCTTTTAAGAACTTGGTTGTAGCATCTTTCTATCCATTAGGCAGCTTTGCATGCGTCACTCAAACAAATCAGGCTGGCACCTTGCCCCCATCTTTCTAACCAGAAAAATAACCTTAGTCTCCAGCTTAAAACTCAGTTTGTATCTTACCAAGAGATTAGGAACCAGGATGCTTGGTTTCCCTAGAATCTGTGGAGGCTTAATTTTTTGCTTTGCATGTTGTCTCAACTGGATGAACTTGGAAATGGCAATAAGAAACCCTTATCCTGCTGATATAAATCCAGGTTTTAGATAATTTTAGCATTTCTCCTTCACTAGTAAGCACTTAGAAACCAATAGTATTGTTGAAGTTGTGCCCTCTTAGGAAAATGTAGAATGAAACAAACATACACTCTGAAGGAATCCCACGATCAGGGACTGTAGATCATACCCATGATTCCAAAGATAAGAGGAAACTGATGTTTTGATAAAATAGTCTCACCTAACAAAACTAAAAAGCACAAAGTTTATATCTATTGAAGATATGTTAGTAGGATGTTCTTTGCAGATAAAGACCAACACATACACTTTGAATCAACTACAAAAGCTTAGTTTCAAGATGTAAAATTCTTGTGACATACAGAATTGCCACTCTATTTCAAACTGTATGACATTTATTTTATATTTTTAAACTGAAGACATTTAAATATGCTTAATACCCTGAATCCGTATGGATGAGAAGGGAGATTCAGGTTGCCTCATCTGAAAATTTATTAGTAACTCAGACTTAGTGGTTCTTAACTCTGATAAATCATATTTACTTTAGCTACTTAAAAATATGCAGGTGATTTTTCTCTAAGAACAATGAAGTTAGAATCTCTGGTAATAGTGGGATTGATCAGTAGTTTTGGGGAGGCGTTTGTGCAGACTATTGATGCCAGGGCCTCCTGTGTGCATGCTAAGCAATCTACCGTGGAGCTCCGCCCACAGGCGCAGGCCCAGTACCAGTGATTCTAACACGGATCCAAGTCTGAAAACCACTGCTAAAGCTTGGGCCACCTGTTCCCTGTGCTCTCTCCCACCTATCATGCGTATAATTTTGGTGCTAACTGCACTCTTCACAAAACAGATGAAAGGGATCATGAACATGCTTTTGCAACTAACACAGTGCATTGCTAGCTTTAGAATATTACCCACTGGGAGCCATGCTTAGTGGTGGAGTACTTACATGGCATGTTCAAGGACTTGAGTTTAGTTTTCAGTACCATGCACACAAGTAAAATTTGTTCCTAGGCCTAGGGGTATAGCTCAGTGGTAGAGTGGTTGCCTAACATGCACAAGGCCCTGGGTTTGGCCTCCAGTAGCAGAAAAATAAAACATATACATCTCCAAGGAAAATAATACAGTTAACTAAAAACATTAAAATAGAATTAAGTTGGGGCCTACAATGTCTTTCTTTCAGAAGACACAGTTAGATGGAAGATGTCTCTGTTCAAGATCCTTGAAGTAAGACTGGAGCTGACATAATTATGATAGGAGCCAATTCAGAATTGTTCAGTTGATTAGGAAAATAATCAATTGAAAGTATTTGCAGAGTATAGATTAAATTTTCCATGAAACTGGACCTTTAAAATATTGATAAGTAAGCACTGATAAAATCACAATGAATCATGACTCTGAGCCTACTTAGGGACTGCTTATATTTTTGTCTACCATCCCAAAATACATAAAAATCAACACCTAAATAGCCAATAAAAATTTAAATCACTGAGCAAAAATTTACTGTTCATTTAACCAGAACATTGTAGAGAAATGCTCTGAATCAACTTGATATTTTTATTTTTTCTTTTGTGTTTCTCTTTCAAAATTCATTATTTTTTGTTCTTAATTATTTCATTCCTTTCACATGCTTTGGGTTTAATTTGGTTTCCTTTTTCTTAATTCCTTATGCCAAAACTATAGCATTAATCTGCAACCTTTCTTTTTATTAAACATAAGCATTTAATGCCATAAATTTCTCCTTAAATATTGCATTAGCTTCATCTCCCTTTGATGTTTGACATTTTTATTTAAAATATATTTTAATTTCCTTTGTGAATTTCTTTTTCCTTTTGCCTATGGGTAATATGGAAGTGAGCTGTTTAATTTTCAACTATTTGGGGGATTTTCTAGGTGTCATTCAGTTGTTGATTACTAGTTTAACTACACTGTGGTAATGAAGCATACTTCATTGGTTCTAGTCACTTTAAATATGTAGAGGTTTGCCTTATGACTCAGGGTATAGTCATCTTGGTGAATGTTCCATGAGCACTTGAAAACAATGTATAATTCTGCTATTGTTAGGTGGAGTATTTTATAAGCATCATGTAGACCAAGTTGGCTAACAGTGTGTTTCTGGTCTTCTATATCTTTACAGATTCTCTGTGTATATGTTCTTTCAGTTACTGAGAGAGGATTATAACAGGCTTTAGCTATATAACTCTGGACTTGTCTTTTGTTTCTTGTTCTACTATTTTACCTTATGCAATTTAAAGTTCTATTTTTACATGCACACACATTTGTAACCACTATGTCTTCTCAATGAATTGGCATTCTTATACTAAATGCTGCCCATCTTCATAGTTGGAAGTGTTCTTTGTGCTGAGACTTACTTTTATCTAATGTTAATATAGCAACTGTATGGCTAGCATTAAGAAATCAACCAATAACAAATGCTGGCGAGGCTGTGGAGAAATAGGAACTCTTCTCCACTGCTGGTGAATGCAGTCTGGTGAAACCACTGTGGAAATCAGTTTGGAGGTTCCTCTGAAAATTAGGTCTAGAGGTCCCATTCAACCCAGCTATCCCCCTGCTGGGTATTTTCCCAGAAGATCTAAAAACATCATATCACAGTGATATATGTGCACCTATGTTCATAGCAGCACAATTTGTAATTGCTAAATAGTCGAAGGAACTCAAATGTCCATCCACCGAGGATTGGATAAGAAAATTGTGGTACTTTTATATAATGGAATATTACTCAGCTGTAAAGAAAGATAAACTCGAGGCTTTTATAGGCAAATGGTCACAACTCAAGACCATACTCATAAGTGAAATAAATCAGACCTGCATGTGCAAGCACTGCATTGTTTCACTAGTGTAAAACCTGAAAGAGTTAATTTAAACTAGGAAGTATGATAGACATTGTGAAATGATAGGAAAATACTCAAGGGTAAAGGGCAATTGTGATATGGGAAAAGAGAAGGGAAAGAAGGAGAAATTTTGTATGTATGTATATACAGGATAGTTAACATGGTTGTTCTACTGTCTTGTATTTCTTTGCTGAAAGAAACTGTCAGTGAGTCCTTGGTTGATCAATATTGCATGTCTATCTGTTTTCATGAGAAACTACTTTGAAGATATCAATATGTAATACAACAACCATTGTTAATTTCCTACCACTTTGTTTGTAACTCTGTATTGTCTGTACTGCTCTTTTGCTATTTTGTAAAATGTTGTCTGTCTGTTAATGTTTTCCTCCTTTTATTTTTAAAATTAAAAAATATAGCAACTGTTTCTGTGGCATATTTTTCCATTTTTTACTTTAAACATATATGTACTTATATTATAGATAGATTATAGTTAACTCTTGTCTTTTTATTCAATTTGATAACCTGTTTTCACTATTGGGTTTAGGTCATTAAAATTTAATGTACTTACTGATGTGGTTCACTTTTAATTTACTGTCATGTCGTGCCATGTTTACCTCTTGCTTCTTATTCTACTTGCTCTCAGATTAATTATTTATGATTACATTTTATTTCCTTTGTTGGTTTGTTATTTATTCTTCTTTTAAAATATCTCAGTGGTTGCCCTATGTTTATACCATGCATCTGTAATTAGTATTGTCTACCCACAAATAATATTATACTGAGTTTAGCCCTGACTCAGTCATAATTCAATCAAAGAAACAGGATCACTGGGAGACCTGATGCTTGTGAAGATGTGAGTAGGTAATAATATTTATTATTCTACTGTTTGTTATAAGGGTTTGATGGCATGTATTGATGGGAGCTGCTCATACAATCTTAATAGGCTATATCTTGGTGTTTCATGCTGCAGTTTGAGTCCACAGGACAGACAACTGGGAAGGAGATAGGGCTAGAAAGTGAAAAGGAACAAAAACCAGCTGGATCCCAGGAGCATGATCTGTGGGCACTGAGAAAACATCCATGTCTATTCTCACCATTTGGAATTTCACAGTCAGAGTTACTGTAGCATCTGGAGCCCTTTCTGGTTGAGTAAGTACACTCACCTGGCTTACAGGTCAGAGATGCAGCAGGAGGACCCAGGAAAAGTGGACCTATTGCTGACCTTGTCCTGTTTTTAATCCAGGAGATATATGGACAGTTGACTACAGCATAGACCTATAAGTCTAACAGTAGATAGGTGTGACTTAAAAAAAGTGACCTTTTGGCCATCTATGGAGTCATAACAAACCACTCAAGTGCAGCTATGTTATTCTATTTCTTGTTCTTGAAATTCATAGGTAAGTCTAAGTTATTGAATATCTTGAAATATATGATGTTTTATTTCATGAGGTAATTTTCCAGGCATTATTCCCAATTATGGGGCAGCCAATGAGGGTACATTTATGTCAATTTTATGCAAAGAAAGAATCAACACTCAGTGAAATGGCCAGAACCCTGGCACGGAAAGAGAGCACAAAGCCCAGAGTTCAGACTCTACTTCCATTGACTGCTAGGCCAACGAGATGATTCTCAAACTCTGCACACAACAGAGTTATCTACAGATCCACTTTTTTTTCTTATTAAGTGTATTGGTACATTTTAGACATATGATCACATTCATCATAGGGAATTTGTATCTGTACATGATATGTCCTGAATCTTCTTTTTTCCCAGTCCCCTCCCCTCTTTCAGCCACTCTTCCTCTCCTTATTTACAAAGCTTTGTTTCCATTTTATCCTTCTTTTATCATTTTTTCTTTTCCCTTCCTTCCTTTCTCCCTCCTCCTCCCCAGTTCCTGTTTCTTTTGAACAATTTCTTCCTATTTCACAATACTTATTATACACTTTGGTCCTTATTTACACTTTCAGTGTCTTACCAGAGAGACAATGTGATATTTTCAGTGTGTGTGTCCAATTTATTTCGTTTAAGAGTATGGTCTCAAAGTGCATCCATTTACCTACATATGTGTTATGGTTTGTAGCTAGATGTCCCCTAAAGCCTCATGCAATCATGGGACAGGCTTCTAGAGTGTATAGGTGATTCACATTCCAATGTTGAGATTATGGGTGTGAGTGCTACACCCACCCTGCGGTGGGTCACCTGCATACAATATAAAGGAGGGAAATAGGCTTGCTCTGGCCTTCTCTCTTTTTGCTCTTGTTGCTTGCGCTGTTCTCCATGGCCATGAAATGTTTCCCTCTGTCATGTGACTGAAACCTCCACAAACTGTGAGCTAAACAAACGTTTTATTCCTTAATTCTGGGCATTAGGTATTGTGTCCCAATAATGAGAGAAAAGTAACTAAGACAATATGTCTCAAGTTTATCCTTCTCTATGACTAAATAGTATTCCATTGTATAGAAAACCATATTTTTTATCCATTCCTTGGTTTGTAGGCATTTGGGTTTTTTCTAAGATGAAGCCATTACAAACTGTACCACTATAAACATGGGTGCACATACATCACTGGTATTTTAGTTCTTCCAGGAAGACACCAGAAGAGGAATAGCTGGGTCAAATTGGACCTCTAATCCTAATTTTTAAAAAAATTTAAAAACTGATTTCCACAGTGGTTACACCAGTCTACACTCCCTCCAACAGTGGGGAAACATTCCTTTTTCTCACAGCCTTGCCAGAATTTATTATTGGTTGAATTCTTGATAATAGACATTCCTTATGGGGTGAGATGGAATCTCAGTATTGTTTTAATTTGTATCTCTTGAGTAACCAAGATGTTGTGATGTTGAACATTTTTTCATATATTTATTTGCTATTTATATTTCTTTCTCTGAAAAGTATGTGTTCATCTCAGATACTCATTTTTGGATTGGGCCTTTAAATTTGGGGGCCTACTTTTTGTCAATTCTTTATATGTTCTAGGTATTAGTCCTTTGTATGAGGGACAACTGGCTAAAATCTTTTCCCAGTCTGTGGGTTGTCTTTTCACTCTATTGTTAATTTCTTCTGCTGTGCAAACACTTTTTAATAGGATGAGATCCCAGTTGTTGATTCTTTATAGTATTTCCCATAAGACTGGTGTTTTGTTCATGAAATCTTTGCCTACATCTATGTCTTCAAGAGTTCTACCTGTTGTCTCTTCCAGCAGATTTAGTGTTTCTGTTTCAATATTTAGATCTTTGATCTATTTTGATTTTTGTTTAGTGCATGGTGAGAGACATGGATCTAGTTTCAATCTTTGGCATGTGAAAAGCCAATATTTCTAGCACTATTTATTAAAGAGGCTACATTTTTACCAGTGCACGTGCTTCGCTCCTTTATCAAAGATAAGATGGTTGAGTGTGTTTGGAATTGTTTCTGCATCTTTTGATATGTTCCACTGATCCTCTGTTTTTTTATTTGTTTGTTAGGAGGTTTTTGTTTTTGTTTGTTAGGAGGTTTTTGTTTTTGTTTTTGTTTTGCCCATACCATGCTATTTTTATCACAAGTACTGGCAGAAAAGTTCCCAAACATGGATAAAGAATTTGACATATAAATAAATGAGCCATATAGAATTCTAAATAGCCATGACCAAAATAAATTTACACTAGGAATATAAGGATCAAAATTCCAGAAATTCAGCACAAGAACAGAATATTAAAAGTGGTTAGGGAAAAAAAATTACCTACAAAGGAAAACTCATTATAATCACAGCAGACTTCTCAACACAAACCCTCAAGTGAAGCAGAGCTTAGAGTGAAGTATTTCATGCCCTAAAAGAAAATATTCTCCAATCCAGCTTGAGAAGGATGAAACCACAATTCCAAGAACAGCAATAGAAAGAAGCACCAGACAGGGTATGAAATTAAACAGAGAGAAAAGGCAGGGTACCAACAACAAGAAAATAATATGTAAAGGGTAAATCAATACATATCATTTATAACCATCAGTGTAAATGGCCTCAATTCACCAATCAAAAGAAATAGATTGGCAGAATGAATCAAGAAGCAAGATCCAACAATATGTGGCATAAAAGAAATACATTTAAGTTGAAAAGAAATTCATAGACTGAATGTCAAAGGATAGAAAACAATACTCCATGAGATTGGAATCCAGAAAAAAAAAGAGTCTTAGCTATTCTATTTGCAGATAATGTGAACTTCAAGCCAAGACAGATCAAAAGAGGTAAAGAAGGTCATTACATTCTTGTTAAGGGAAAACTTTGAGAAGAAAAGATAATAATCATAAACATATTTGCACCAAATACTGGTGTACCTAATTACATAAAACAACTATTAACAGATCCACTCTTTAATTAAATCAAAGCCTTCATTTTATGACTATACCCCAGAATGGCTGAATTAAGGCCAAGCATCTGAAATGCTAAAGTTGTATGTAATTGTGATGCTCACCAAAGTTGAAGACTACTGAGGAAGGACTTTCACATAGAATTATAAATATGGCCTAGGGATAGATAATGGAGGCCTTACTGCCTGAGGTGATAGCTCTGAGGTTTGGTGCCTAAGAGCCACCTGGAGCCCACACCCAAGCACTCTGGTCTAAAGAATGGAGTCAGAAACCTGTATTTTTACAGTGTACTGTGTACCACACTTGATAAACAATCACCAAGGAACTTTTTTTCCTTTGGACAGTGTAGAATAGCTGGAGATTTTTGAATGAACACATGCTTTATGCTATGTTTTAATTCTCCAAATGTGTGGAGATTTATCCTAGACATTTTGGTGCTCCCTTAATCTCTGTTTATTTAACCTCCAACCAGCTATAGACACTTCTTACTTTTTCATTGATATAATGTAATAATAGAGTGAAATAAAGAGTTCTTCCCTTAAAACAATCTTGTATCTTCCAGTGGGGGAAGAGTAACTTTTTAAAGGCTTTGTTTAAAACAATTTTAATGACACTATTTGTACAGTGGCTGAAGTACTATAGAGGTCTGGATATACGTGCAGTTTCATGATTTCCAAGAATTTTTTTTTCCTTCTCTTTCTACAAAGTAATTAGATTTTTTTTTATTTTTTAAAGCCCATGTGTCTCCTTGGGGGGCATGCATACAGAGTGTACAAGAGAAGTCTCAGACTATACCATTTCATTTTCTTAACTTCATTTTCTAAGATTCTTGTGGAATTAAAATAAAACTGAGATAACGATTATTTCAGTTTTATTTTAATGCCGTAAGAGTCTGTTCTTTTAAATTATTATTTTCTTGTTCCCTTTAATGATTTGATCAATCTTCTATTCTTACATCTGGTAATCTGAGCACTGAAGATAACAATATGTAATATAACAACCACTGTTAATCTCTATCATTTGATTTGAAACCCTGTATCATTTTTAATGTCCTTGCTTTGTGTTGTTTGTATTTTGCTATTGTTCTTTTTTGTACTATTTTCTTTAAAATAAATAAATAAATAAAATAAAACTGAAAGACAGGTTATGTGTGCCTGAGTGTAATGAGGGCAAACAGGTGCACATGCATTTGGAGATGCATAAAACTGCCAAGCTCTGCAGTCTTCTCATGAGCTTCCTTCACTGTCACACACCTCAGGAGATCACATGGCATATATTCGGTGAAAACATGATTAGTCTGGTACATGAGTCTGCAGTATAATGTGAAGCAGACAGGATGACAGTAATAGCAGTTCATAATTGTCATGTTTTAACAGAAAAAACAGACTAATGAAGCTGTGTACTGTGGCTGTGTTTTTGAGTTACCACTAATAGTAGGGGGAGTTATCTTAAAAATTTTAATTATATATAGTATAATAATTAAAATTTTTATTCATCAAATAAACATTTCAGTACCCTAAACAGACCTTCATAGAATCACAACTGCAAAATCTGACCAGAGTTTTCCAGGATGATAGCTTTGCACAGAGGCTTTAGTAATGATATGGAAACTAGTGAAAGGAAACCTAGTTTGCAGCCTGGAATTTTTTGAAGCACAGCAATTATAAATCTATTTTTAGTCACATTCCTCAGGATGTGATTTGTGGCGTCCAACATTAAATTAGTACAAGAAAGAGCAGACTTTCCCCATTCTGGTCAGTGTTGCTATAATGCTCCGCTGGAGCCTTCTCAAAATGATTTTAACTTCTAACTTTTGAATTTATCTGGAATTTTGCTAGAGATTAAAAGCCACAATTTCTTTTTAATTTAAAAACTATTTTCTCAATGCAAACTGCAAGCTTCCCCTTCCACCACACACCCACAACAGTCAAAAGAAAGGTTAATTCAATCTACCCTAAACACTCGGATTTCTAAAAATGATTTAAAAGCTCTGGGTATATATAGCTCAGTTCTGGGGGGAAAGCTTATCTTTATTTCTCACCTACTACAAGAAAATGGTAAGAAAATATTTTTTAAAACTTCTATAGGTAGACTCTACAAGAGTAATACAGCTATGTTATAAAAAGACCCAATAGGAAAAGCTTTTACCTAGAGTTAAAGGAGACAATGTATAATTACTTAACTATAAGATATCATCTGTGGACTATATGGGCTTAGTATATTTGATTGCAAACTCAAGAAGATTGTGTAATTTATTAAAGCCATATAATCTCAACACATGAGGATTAAGGTTTTAATAGTCAACACAAACTGAGTGGCTTGCAGAACAGAAATTATTGCCTTGCAGTTCGGGAAGCTAAAATTTCAAGGTCAAGGTATTAGTAGCATTGGTTCTGAGGGGTCTCTCCCACACCTCCCTCCTAGGTTCTGGTAGCCTCCAGCACTCTTTGGTTTGTAGATGGTTCTCCTTGTCTCTTTAGATTATCTTCCTTCATACCATGTGTCTGTCCTTATAAAAATGACACAGTAATATTGTATCAGAACCACCCTAATGACCTCACATTAACTTAACCTGATCATCTCCATAGATCATATTTCCAAATAAGGTCATGTTTATAAATTGTGGGGCTTGAGAATTCAATCTTTGATGGAGGGGCAAAATTCAACCTATCACATGGGGAAGAGCCTCATAATTCAAGCACGATCCTTTAACTTTCCATCTCTTTACCTTTTTATTATAAAAACACATGTCAATTACTATGCTAATTATTTCTGAATGTACAGTATGATAGTGTTAACTATATGCACATTAGTGTGCAAAAGCTATCCAGAATTTTTCATCTTGTAAAGTTGAAACTGACTGCTTATTCAGCAACTCCCCATTCCCCATCCCTGGAAATCACCATTCTACTTTTTGTTTCTAAGAGTCTGAAAAGTTTAGATTCTTCATATAATTGAAAAATCATGCAGTATTTACCTTTTTGTGACTAGTTTCATTCACTTAACATAATTTCCTCAAGATTCATCCATGTTGTAGCATATGATAGGAGTCCTGCCTTTTTTTTTTGGACTAAACAAAGTTCCATCATGTGTACACACCAGATTTTGTTTATACATTTATTTATCCATCCATTAACTTATTATTGGACATTTAAATTGCTTCCACTTCTTGGCTAGTGTGACTAATACTACAATTGACATGAATCTGCAGATAATTCTCTCAGGTCCTGTTTTCAATACAAAATACGAATAACTAATTAGGCAAAGAATTAGAATCCATTAAAAGGTACAAAACAGAAATCCAGGATTTTAACAATAACTGTATTGAATTGTGAGCAGCAAAAGTGACTGATGTGATGGCACCATGCTAAAAGGAGAAGTTGGACTAACACAAGTGACTATATACCTAGATATACCATAATATAATAAGAAAACATGAAAATGGCTGCTAGATGATGCAAAGAAGATCAATATATGATTAACTGGAATTGGTGAAGAATCAGAAGGCATCACAAATGGCATAAAAAAAAAACTTTCACAGAAATAATAGCAGAAAATGTATCTCCCAGAAAAGTATGGGGAAAGATTTTAACACAGAGATAAGATATACAGAACCCCAAATAAAAAAAAAAAATATCCATGACACACCATAGTCAAAATTCTGGAAGTCTAACACAAGGATAGAATGTAAAAAACTGTTAGAGAAAAATAAATCACTTAAAAAGCTAAATTACTTAGAATTACAACAAACTTCACAACACAAACTTTAAAGGCCAGAAGAGCTTGGTGTGTAATGTGTTGAGACCTACAAGAAAACAACTTCTAACACAGACTAATATATTCTGCAAAACTATCTATCAAAATTCAGAGATGAAGGACTTCCCATGACAGAGCACTTTAAGAAATTTATGATAATATATAAGCAAACCAGCACTACAAAAAATCTCAAGTAGACCCTAGAGACAATGAAGCTAACAATGCCAAAAACTCTAATGGATGAATACATGAGATAGGATGAGCAGTTAAGTATAAAGAGAAAAATAAGAAATCAGAAACAGGAAAATAATGCAATGGCAGGAGTAAGTCAGTACATTTCAGTAATAATTCTCCGTGGGAATGGCCTCAAATCACCAAACAAAAGACACAAATTGCCAGAATAGATCAAGAAATAAGACTTGACAGTATCCTGTATAGAAGAAACACTTTTAATTGAAAAACTAATTCATAGGCTAAAATATCAAAGGATGTAAAATATTCCTTTCAACAGGAACTCAAAAATAAGCAGGAGTAGTTATCCTACTTTTAGACAAAGTGGACTTCCAACCACAACTGCTCAGATGAGGCAAAGAAAATCACTACATATTAATAACAGGAACAATTGACAAGAACAGATAACAGCTATAAACATATATACACCATACAATGGCACACCCAAATTAATAAGACAAATACTACTGGACATAAAATATCAGATAAACAGCACAATGATAGTACCCCATTATCACAAATAAATCAACTAGACTAAAAAACAAATATCAGAGTTGAACCACACCTTCAAATGGACTTACTAGATATCTACAGACTGTTCCACTCAACAAAAGCAGAATACACATACTTGTCAGCTGCACATAGAACTTTCTCCAAAATACACCACATACTAGCCCAAAGTACCCTTAAATAAATACAAAAGTACCAGTCAATTCATACTATCAGGTCATAATGCAATAAAATGAGACATCAACGGCAAAAGAAACCACAGATATTATGCAAACAAATGGAGGTGAAATAATATACTCAAACTATTTACTCTTATGTGAATCATAAAAGAAATCAAGAAAGAAAATTCTGTTACCCTGAAATCAAGAGCTAATGCCAGTACAATGTACCAGAAGCTATCAGATACAATGAAAACAGCCCTAAAAGGGAATTTTATAGCTGTGAATCACCACATCAGAAAAACAGAAAGCCAGAATAAACAACCTAATGATGAATATCAAGAAAAATAACAAATCTAAAGGTAGTACAAGGAAGAAAATCATATAGACTAGAGCATAAATTAATGAAATTGAGACTAAAAACAACACAAGGAATCAATGAATCAATGAGCTAGTTCTTTCAAAGAAAAATAAAATAGATAAGCCCTTAGCCAATCTTACCAAAAAGGAAAAATAGAAGAAAAACATGAGATGCATGCCAATGCAATTAAAATTGAAAAAAGTGAAATCGGTAGACACCGTTGAAACCCAGATGGTTATTAGTAATTACTTCAAAAACATGTACTCCAATCAACTGGAGAATCCAGAAGAAATGAACAGATTCTTAGATATATATGAATTATCAAAACTGAACCAAACCCGGGATATAGCTCAGTGGCATAAGTGCCTGGCTGGTAAGCACAAAGTCCTGAGTTTGATTCCTAGTACCAAAACTGAACCAAGAATATATAAAAACCATGAATAATCCAATAACAGGCAATGAAATTGAGGCAGTAATAAAAAAATATATCAACTAAATCCAGACTAGGACTCAATGGATTCACCACTGAATTCTATAAGAAGTTCAGGGAAGATCTAATGCCAATAATCCTCAAATTCCTAATGATATAGAAAAGAAAGCACTGCCAAATTTGTTCATGAAAACTAGCACTACTTTGGTTCCAAACCAAAGAAGAACACAGTTAAAGAAACAAAACTATAGGACAATCTCACTAATGAACATAGATGCAAAGATATTCAACATGATACTGACAAAAAGAACACAACAAATCATTTAAAAGATCATACATCATGACCAATTAGGATTCATACCAGGAATGCATGGATGCTTCAGTACATGCAAATCAATAAATATAATACATCAAATAAATAGAAGCAAGGACAAAAATCATCTGATCATATTATTAGACATAGAAAAAAACACCTTTGATAAAATTCAACATCCAATCATGATAAAAACCCTGAAGCCCAGGAGTATATAAGAACCTTATCTCAATCTTATAAAAACCATTTATGGCAAACCCACTACCAATACCATTTTAATGGGCAAAAACTGAAAGTTTTTCCACTGCAATCTGGAACAAGACCAGGATGTCCACTATCACTACTCCCGTTCAGTATAGTACTTGAAATTTTAGACAGAGCAATCAGGGAAGAGGAAGAAATAAAGGATCCATATAGGAAATTAAGATGTCAAACTATCCTTATTTGCAGATGACATAATCCTTTATATAAAGGATCCCAAAACTTCCACATAAAGACTTTTAGGACTAATAAACAAATTCAGCAATGTAGTAAGATACAAAATCAGCACATAGAAATCAGTAGTGCTCCTGTATACCAATAATGAACTCACTGAGAAAGAAATTAGGAAAACAGTACCCTGAGGCTTTTATAGGTAAATGGATGCAACTAGAGTCCATACTCATAAGTAAAACAAATCAGAATCTCTCTAGTGTAAGAAACTGAAAGAGTAAATAAGATCCAAAAGTTACAATAGATATAGTGAAAGGGAAAGAAACTGCTCAAAAGGAAAGAACAACTGGGATGAGGGAAAAGAGAAAAGAAGGAAGGGAAAAAAAAGATATGTGTATATATACACAGGATAGCTAAAATAATTATACTACTAATTAGTTTATTGAAAGGACTATTGGTGCTTATATTGTTTGATCAATTTTTCACCCCTATAGCTGGTAATCTGAGCAGCTACTTTGAAGATAACAATATACAATATAATAACCACTGTTAATTTCCTATCACTTGTTTTGAAATTCTGTGTAGGGAATGGCTGAAGCTGGAAATTGTTCATATGTGTATGGGCAAGACAAGGCCAAAGTGCGTAAAGCAGTCGAGCTACCCCAGTCTTGAGAAAAATATCCTGCCTGGACAATTTCAGTCTTTAGTGGCTAGGCGATCTTGTGTGTCCTGACACTAACTTTGCTCAAGTATAAATAAACACCCCTACTGTTGTTGTTCAGTTCTTTTCCTCCCATCGGGAGAGAGAGGACTTCCACCTGACCTCAACTCTTGTCTCTTGTCTATATTTTCCTCATCCCATTGCCATTTTTTCTGCCAGGTCCACCAAAAGCCCCAGTGAGTCACGACAATTCTGTATCATTTTTCTTGGGTTTCTTTATCTTTTTTTTTCCTTTAAGATAAAAAAAAGTAAAAAAAAAAAAAACAGAAAAAGTCATTAGACCCAAAAAAGAAAAAAAAGAAAAAAAAAAACATGAAATACTTACGAATTAGCTAAAGCAAGTGCAACACCACTATAATGAATACTATACAAGAGTACCCTACAAAAGGAGGTCAAACAAGATATCAGGAAATGGAAAGATATCTCATTTCTCGATAGGCAAAACAATTCAGTTTGCAAACAGAAGTGTTCAGCAAAATTTTGCTTCCATTTACAAACTCCACATCTGGTGATGAACACGACTGCATCCATCTTCCTCACATGAACATGAGTGTGGCTTTCCTCCCCAGAATCATGGAATGAAATAAGTTCATGAACTGAGGCAGCACTGTATAAAGATTTAATGCAACTCCAATTTAATAAAAACTAACAGCATTTCTCACATAACTAAAACAACTGTAAAACTCATATGGAACCACAGAAGACCCAAAATAACAAACAGAATTCTGTGCAACAAGAAACAAAGCAGGACATATCACTGAGATTTCAAGTTATATTGATAAGAACAGCACACTCCTGGCACAAAAGCAGACATGTAGATTGATAGAACATAATAAAGAATGCAGAAATAACCCCAGGCACACTTATGTGCTGAAAACATGTACTAATATAAATAGAAAGTGAAAAAATATACAAGATAACTTTTTGCATTGACTCAATCTATTATTGATTTTTGATGTTTTTAAAATCTCAAAGGAAGTGTCAGTTTGAATAATTAATTAAATTCACCCTTGGGATCCTGACACTCACTTAAAGAGCCATTGGCAGTATCTCTCTACATCTACTAATTTTTGAAAGCTTACTTTTAAATAAACCAACTCATTAAGGCTTAATATTACCTCTTCGTGGCAGTAAGATAGATGCCTCATACAAAACATCACATAGAGAATGTGTTAGACTATAAAGCAATAGCAACTGTGCCACCTTCCTTATTAGAATACCTTGCAATTAGTCCCCCTTATTAGGTATCCTCTTGCTGATGGAGAAAATACCCAAGAGCAAGTAATTTTTATAGTATCTAGTCCCAAATTCAGTGACAGTTTGTAATTTATGTAATGTGAGACAACTTCCTTTGCAGTGAAGTCTGGAAAAAGGGAAAAGGCAGAACTACCAGAGATATTGCAAGATGCACTATAAATAATATAAAAATACTACAAAAAAATTCATTCATTCATTCATTCATTCACCTTCATGGAGCAATTACTTAGTGCATGTGCCAGGAAAGAGCTCATACAAGAAAATGGAACACAACATATGTCTTTGATGGAGACCACTATGAAGCAGACCCGAGCAGGACTTAAGTTACACAATTGGCTTTTCATGTTCACTTGTGAATCTGTCCAAGGCCTAGCCTCCTTGTCTGGAAATGGCTCCAGGCTGAG
The DNA here is from genome assembly GCF_000276665.1 of Chinchilla lanigera. Lineage (NCBI taxonomy): Eukaryota > Metazoa > Chordata > Mammalia > Rodentia > Chinchillidae > Chinchilla > Chinchilla lanigera. The sequence continues at coordinate 215,531 of NW_004955606.1, forward strand.
CTAGAAAGCCTCAAAGGTAAGACAAGATCACAGCCGAGGACACCTGGATCTGATCTCAACTAGATAAAGACTGTAGTCTCAGGCATCTCACTCCTGGGTGGATTAACTTAGTACCTTACTAGGAGAAGTCCTTGAGTGATTCTGCCCTTCTTGAGTACTTCCCTCCCTTCTTCTGATAACCAGGTAAATATGGGCCACCAAGAAAAGGTCTTGGTCTTAGCCCTTGAGAATCTTGAATTCTGTGAGAAGGCTCTGATCCTCCTGGAGCCCTAAAATCACTCCATTTGCCTCTTTTTATTTAGCCTTTGCCATACACTCATTCAGGAGATTGTGAACCTGATCAGCCCATAATAACTAAGGGATATTATTAACCCGATATGTCTTGGAGAGCAAGACAGAAAATACCAGCGTAGATAAGTACATAAAATGTTTGCATATAATGATATATGCTATAAAAGAACATAATCCCACCCCACTCTTCTATCTTGTTAAAATCACATGCTACACTGATTATATGAAAGACTTCATAAACAGTAATGATCCTGTGAGATTATATCATTTGGTGAAGTCATAGCCATTTTAGTGTGTGTAAGTACACTCTGTGATGTTCATACCATGATGAAATTCCTTAAGGACTCATTTCTCAAAATGTTCCTAATGTTAGGAGTGCCTGGCTGGAATTTAGAAATCTCAAATTTTATTAAACAAGTACAGAGAAAAGCTGGCCATGTGCTGTTGTCTTCACATCATACCTAGAAGGGGATTAGCTAGGTCAAATGAAACCCCTACCAAAGGCATTTGGCCCCTTCATCAAAGATAAGGTCTGTGTGTGTGCCTAATGTTGTTTCTGCATATTCTGTTCTGTTCCATTGATTCACAAGTCTGGGTTGGTGATTGGTTGGATTGTTTGTTCATTTGTTTTTCCAGTATTGTGCTGTTTTATCACTGTAGCTTGGTAATAAAATGTGAAGTCCGGGATTACAATGCCCTTGATGTCCAGAACTGCTTTTCCTATTCTAGGTCTCTTTGTTCCATATGAATTTTAGAACTGTTTTCTTCAGATCTGTGTGAAATGCTATTGGTATTTTGATTGAGATTGCATTGAATCTGTATAACAGTTTTGGAAGTATGGCCATTTTCACTGTATTGCTTCTGGTATCCAATACAGTAGATATCTCCATTTTCTGATAGTCTCTTTGATCTCTTCTTTTCAGAAAACTATAGTTTTCATTGTGTAAGTCACTTCCTTGGTTAAGTGAATTCCTAAATGTTTCTTTTTTTTTTTTTTTTTCGTTTTTGATGCTATTTTGAACGGTGTTGTTTCTCTCTCTTTTTTTTTTTTTTTGGTGAGCTTGCCTTTGGGGTACCAGAATGCTATTGATTTTTAAGTGCTGGCTTGTTGTCCTGCTATGCACCAAATTTGATTATTAATTCTAGGAGTCTTTTGATGGAGTTTTTGAGGTCTTCTTTGTAGAGGATGATGTGATCAGCAAATCATGATAATTTAATTTCTTCTTTTCATATTGATATTCCTTTTACTTCTTTCTCTTAATTGCTCTGGCTGCTGTTTTGAGAACTATATTGAACAAGAGTAGTGACAGTGGGCATCCTTCTCTTATTCTTGATTTGAGAATGAAAGTACTCAGCTCTTTTCCATTTAGTATGATGTTAGCCATCGGTATGTATAGATGGCTTTTATCAGACTGAGATAAAGATCTTCCATTCCAGTTTTCTTTCGGGTTTTATCATGAATGGATGTTGGATGTCATCAAATATTTTTGTGTCTATTGAGATGATCTTGGGGTTTCTGCCCTTGCTTCTATGAACATGATGTATTACATTTACTGATTTGCATATGTTGCATTTATTGATTTGAGGTCACCCATTCCAGTAGTATTGGTGCTTATCTGATTTTTCATACCCTATGTGTTTGTTTTATGAATTTTGGGTGTACTAGTACTGTATTTGGTGGGTATGTAGTTATGATTGCTCTCTCTTCCTGTTGGGTTGTTCCTTAAACAATATGTAGTGACCTTCGTACTCTCTTCTGATCACTCGTGGCTTGAAATCCACTTTGTCTACATTAGGATAGCCATGTGTTTGCAGGTAGCGACTATATGTATCCATTGTGCACCCCTGGCATGAGTCTTCCTTGGTCATGATATATAATTATTATGATGATTTGCTGCATTGTTTGCCAGTATCTTATTGAGGATTTTCAGATTTTTGCATTTATTTTTATTTTGTTTTGTTGTATCCTTTTCTGGTTTTAGTATCGGGAGGTAATGCTTCTAGGAATGACTTCGTGTGTATTATGTCTTTTTCAATTTCACTAAAGAGTTTGAGGAGTATTGACATTAGATCTTCTCTAAAGTTCATACATGAATTTGGCCATGAATCCATTAGGACCTGGGCTTTTCTTAGTTGGTAGATTTTGTTACTGCTTCTTGATTTTAGAGTGAAAATGCTCAGCTTTTCTCCATTTAGTATGATGTTAGCTGTTGGTATGTTATAGATGGCTTTTATCAGGTTAAGATCTTTCATTCCAGTTTTCTTTAGGGTTTTACCATGAATGGATGTTGGATGTTACCAAATATTTTTGTGTCTATTGAGATGGTCACTGACTGATATCAATCAAGTTTTCATTTCATTGACTGATATTAGATCTTTTGGAAATTTTTTTATTTTTTGATTCAGCTTTGGTAATTTAAATGTACCTCAGAATCTAATCATTTCTTCTAAATTTTCCATTTTATTGAAGTACAGTTCTCAAAGTAGTTACTGATGATCTGTTAGATTTCTGCAAAATCCAATGGGATTTTGTCCTTTTAATTTCTACATGCATGTATTTGGGTCTTTTTCTTTTCATTTTGTAAGGTTAGCTAATAGTTGGCCTATTTTATTTAACCTTTCAAAGAACCAGCTCTTTGATTCATTGATTCTTTGTATTGCTTTTTAGTCTCAGTTGCTTTAGTTTCTGCTCTGATATTTATAATTTCCTTCCTCACATTAGCTTTAGGTTCTTGTTCTTGTTTTTCTAGAACCTTGAGATTCATTATTAGTTATTTATTTGAGCTCACTCTGTTTTTCTGATGTGGGAATTCACCTCTGTAAATGTCTCTTAGGACCACTTTCATCATGTCCCATAGGTTCTGGTATGTCACACTGGCATTAGCATTTCATTGTAGGAACTGCCTAATTTCTTCTTTAATTTCATCTGTGATCCACTGATTATTCAAGAGGGTACTGTTTGACTTCCATGTGTTTGCATAGTTTCTGTGGTGTATTTTGCCATTAATTTCTTGCTTCACTGCACTATGATCTGATAATATGAATGGTATAATTTCAATTCCTTTGCCTTTACTCAAGCATGCTGTATGGCATAGTATGTGGTCTGTTTTGGAAAAAGTGCCATGTCCTGATGAGAAGATCATGTACTGTGGTATTTCAGTTTACTTCCTTTCACAACAGAACAGTAAGACAAAATTAACTATCTCAAATTCGTAAAGGCAAATAGTTATACCAGTAAGAATAGGTTATGGACATGGGAGCAAGTAGAAAAGAAAAAAAAAAAATAGATTTTGAAAAATTAGCAATGGGAGATAGTAAGAAAGTAGAAAGGTTAACATAAAAGGTCCTATTAAGGAGTAAAAGAAGATTAGTATTATTAAATAATAGTAACAGAAAAAAAAACTAAGAAAAAGATAAATAATAAGCAATAGGATTAAACTAGAGGAAAAATACTAAGGAAACAAGGTGAAAGAGAGATAACGACAAAAGAAGAGAGAGAATAAAAGGAAGAGCACTTCAAACAAATAAAACAAATAATTTAAAAAGAAACAAGAAACAACAAATGGGTGATAAAACTCCAGTCTTTACCATGAGAAAAATATATACAGAACAAAAATTTTTTAAAATACCAATCGAGGAGAAAAAAATGGGTCCAATGAAGACAGAAAGAAAGGAAAAAACTTGCTACCTACTTCTGTAAGAGTGGTTTTCTTCAAGAGCTTGTAGTCTTCAGTCCTTCAAGTCACATTCCTCTTTGCCCCACCTTATACCCTGTGGGTTTGTGTGGGAACTTCTCTGTTCAAGGGGTCTCGTGCCTAGAGTCCCATTTATGGCAACTGTGTAAACTGGGATATAGATGCAGGCAAGTTGTGGAACAGTGGATCCTGAGGACACAGATTACTGCTAATTTGGTTTGGTGCCGTTAAGTACCTGATATATAGTCCAATGTTCATGAGACCAACTCAGAACACCAAATGGAGGTTTGTGGTGGCCTGGAGTGCCCAACAGAGAACCAGATGTGCCCAGGTCGATGTGGGGAGATTCTTGTGGGTCCAGGAAATATGCAGGGCACCAGGTAGTGTCTAACAGGGGTCCAGGGCACTGAGCAAATCAGGCAAAATTTTTACCAGTGGTGCGAGGCAGAGGACTGGCCTAATATACTGGGCAAATACTCTGCCCAAGACTATGTCAAGATGCAAGACAGAGACTCCAGTACACCCGGCGTGGAGGTGGGGCACCTGGCCCTGAGTGGAGGCTCCAGCAGAACCAGAAGAGCAGGCAGTGATTCACGTGGAACTTCACTACAAGAAGTTTCTGATGAGACTTGACTGGCTTTATGTCTGTACACCTGCATGGAAATTTTTGTTTTAGAAACTTTTTTTCTGAATTCATAGACTATGAATTCATGATAATGAGCTTATATATCCTTCAGCTCTTTACATGGATGAAAAATTGGTCTTACAAACCAACACTGTGAAAATGGCCATACTCCCAAGCTGTTATACAGATTTAAGGCAATCCTGATCAAAATACCATTAGCATACCTCACAGATCTAGAGAAAACATTAAAATTCATCTGGAACAAGAAGAGGCCTATAATAGCAAAGGCAGTCTTGGGAAACAAAGGAAAGGGAGGAGGCATCACAACCCCTGACTTGAAATCATACTACGAAGTCACTGTGATAAAAAAATCATCATGGCACTGACAAAATAACAGATCTGAGGATCAGTGGAACAGATTAGAAAATGCAGATACAACTACAAACACTCTCAGCCACCTTATCTTTCACAAAGGGCCCAAACATGTTCACAAGAAGAAAGATAGCCTCTTTAACAAATGGTGCTGGGAAAACTGGCTTTCCACATGCCAAAGACTAAAACTGCATTCATGTCTATGACCATGCACTAACCTAAAGTCAAAATGGATCACAGATCTAAATATTAAAACAGAAACGCTAAATCTACTGGAAGAGAAAATAGGTAGAAATCATGAAGACATAGGGGTAGGTAGAGAATTCATAAACAAAAACCAAACTGCCTGGAAATACTTCAAGGAATCAACAACTGGGATCTCCTTTTATTGAAAAGTTTTTGCACATCAAAAGAAATCACCAACAGAGAGAAAACAAAACCCATGTATTGGGAAAAAATTTTAGCCAACTGTCCCTCAGAAAAAGGATTCCTATGTAGAAAATATAAAGAATTTTTAAAAATCAGGCCCCCAAAATTCAAAAACCAAATAAAAAAATGGGCATCTGAAATGAATACACATTCTTCAGATGAAGAAATACAAAGGGCAAATAAATATATGAAAAAATATTCAACATCATTAGTGATTTGCATTTTAGGAGAAATGCAAATTAAAACAACACTGAGATCCCATCTCACCCCAGAAAGAATGGCTGTCATCAAGAAATCAACCAGTAACAAACACTGGTGGGGCTGTGGAGAAAGAGGAATTCTTCACTGCTGGTGGAAGTGCAGACTGGTACAACCACTGTGGAAATCAGTGTGGAGATTCCTTTAAAAACTAGGATTAGAGACCCCACTCAACTCAGCTATTCCCCCTTTGGGTATTTTTCCAGAAGAATTAAAAACATCATACCACAGCAATTTTGGGGCACCCATGTTTATAGCAGCACAATTAGTAATAGTTAAAACTTGGAAACGACCCAAATGCCCATCAACAAAGGAATGGATAAAAATGGAAGGTATTTTTATACAATGGAGTACTACTCAGCTATAAAGATAAACTTGAGGCCTTTATAGGTAAATGGGTGCAACTAGAGACCATACTCATAAGTGAAATAAACAATACTTGCATGTGTAAACATTGTATTGTCTCTCTAGCATAAGAACCTGAAAGAGTAAATAATATCCAAAAGGTGCAATTGTACTGTGAAAGAGAAAGAAACTGCTCAAAAGGAAAGAACAATAGGGATGAGGGAAAGGAGAAAAAAAAGGAAGAGAAAAAAAATATATATATATATCCACAAGATAGCTATGATAATTATACTATGAATTTCTATTAGCTCATTGAAAGCAACAGTTAGTGCTTATACGGTCTGATCAATTTTGCATACCTATATCTGATAATCTTAGCAACTACTTTGAAGATAACAATATGCAATAGAATAACCATTGTTAATTTCTTATCATATTGTTTTGAAATTTTGTATCATTTCATTGTTTTTTTCTCTCTTTAAAATAAAAAATTGGTCTTACAAACAAACTTTTTTATAACATACAATAAAATTATAGCCCAAATCATGGTAATAAAGTTACAGATTTTTTTATCAAGTAACAAAAGAACCCCAACCTTCACTGAAATTTTTGTCTTCATTTCACCAAAGAAAGGAATGCGGCATGGGAAAATTAGGCACAGCTGACATGATGGGAATTTGTCACCTGGTTAAGGAAAAGCATCTGCCATGAACCAGGAATCTTGGTCCATTCTCCAAACAGTAAATGAAACTAAAAATCATTACTCTAAGAAGGTGCAAGTCTCCATTATATTAGAGAAATTGTAAAATGCAGATTTGTGCTTAAAAGAGCAGCATACAATTAAAATTCAACTGTATTTCTAACTCAGAATACAAATGAGTCTTGTAAAATGTCCTTATTCCAAAAAAAGCCTCAGATTTCACTGTTAAGACAACTCATTAGATATTCTTCCTTGCTAAATCCATAAAAGCAAAATCTTTTCCATTACTATTAGGAGAATCTTGCAAAAGGTGACGGGACAGCCCAGTGCTGGTCACTTTCTTAGCCTATTGTCATTTTCATGAATTCATAAATGAATCACTGCCTGAATAACTGAACTTTTACAAATCATTAGACTAACTGTATCTTTAAAAAACTGTACACAGCACTCTGACACTGCATTTCTCTCAGGTGAGTCAGAGTTATGAAAGAAGTATTTGGATTGAGCTTTTAGGCTGTTCTTAATAGAGCAAGCCTGCCTACCCACCAGACTAAGATGGTAAACCAAGGCTAAGAGTGACTGAGGCACTTGCTAAATATCAGGCTTTAAATTCCTTGAAGTCCTACTGTGTGACTAGCCTTGACTGGGTGTATTCACTTGTCATAGCTCCTCCAAGGATATGCACTTTGGGATGCATGAAATTAGTTGTAAATTCATCAAAATGCAGTCTTCAGACTGGGTTTTTAAAATAAAGGAATATCTTAATACAATCTTAAAGACCTGTGTGGAGAGGATGCATTAGAGATTTTGAATGGTGATCTTGTCGAGGCTTTCTAGAGGTTCTGCAGACTTCCCAGCATCAGTAGCACCATTCCTTTATTTGGAATGGGTGACCTCTTTTGCACATCATGTTCACTGCAATTACCTCATGCTTAAAATCTTCCCTAGTTCTCCCAGTTGGAATCAGTGACACTGCTTCCTATTCTCCCTCTGCTCTGGGTTCCACCTTTGTGTTCATAGCATTAAGCATTGTTTTGTACTTGCTAGAAAGTAAAGGCTGTGGAAATAGAATTTTGTCTTTTCTGTTCATGTTATATCCCTCGAGCTGAGCATGTGACTAAGCACATGGAAAGCTCTTATCAGGTATTTTTGAATAAATTAACCATAACATGTTGTCCGCCATTCCCAACGTATTTGTCTGAATATTGCTGGAAGTGCTGCAAAGACTACTTCCACAACCTAAACTCTTCCAAGGAGCTGCACGGTGATTGGAATATAGTAGGGGAATTAGTCTCTGTGGCTGCTGTGAGAAATTATCACAAACGTGTGGCTTAAAGCAACAGAAAGATACTCTCACAGGTCTGGAGCCCAAGCTTCCAAAATCAGTGAGTCAGCCAGGACACACTCCCTCTAGAGACTCCACAGGAGAAATTATCCTTTGCCTCCTCCAGCTTATGCTGGTTGCCGACATCTTTTGTAGCCACATCACTCCAGTCTCTGCCTCTGTAACAATATTGCTTTTTCCTTATCACTCTTATTACTTTCCTCTGTCTCTCCAGAGGAAGCTTGTGAAGATAGTTAAGGTCTACCTAGATAAACCACGATACTCTCCTCATATCAAGATCCTTAATTACATCTGCAAAGACCCCTTTTTCAAATTTACAAATCTAAGGATTAGGACTTGATATCTTTAGATGGTCATCAGCCAATCTACTATAATAGGCACTTAATAAATGCACTGAATTTTACCAGTACAAGTGCAGGGTAGATAATTTGTGGGCTGGTTCCAGGTGTTCTACTTATAATGTTCTTTTTTAGACCCCACTGTTAGTTCAGTTGTTTGGTTGTTAAACTTACCACAGTGTTTATTGAAAAATCTAAAAGGTAGGGAGGCCAATCTGTTGTAGGAAGAGAGCAGTGTTTTTCTGAACTGCTAAGAGACCACTGCTTTTTTTCTTAACTGAATGGTAATGATTCTCAACTGTACCACAGCATACATTGAGCCCCAGAATTTCTACTACATCTATAGCCATCTCTGTAGTCACATGAATCCTATTCTCATTTTCTGTTGTGACTTATGTGGTTCAGTTCTGCCCCATGGCAGGACCTCTTTGTCTTTTATGGGGCACTGATGTGATAGGACACCCACATTTTTGATCCTTACTTTCAGCAAATGATTCCCTCATTCAGCTCAGAATTTCATCCAACAGAGTGTCCTATATCAGAGCAAGGTCTAACCTACTCTGGTGGCATGTTTAAATGTAGTTCTGTTGCTTTTAGGAAAAGAAGAAAAAGCAGATGGTTAAACTGACCTATGACAGAATCTCAACACCAGAACCTGGGCAGAAATATCAATAAACTCTCATATTTAACAGGCTTGAGAAATAAATGAGACAGGACCAAGAAGCACTACTTTTTAATTTTATACTAAGATCCATTTCTTTCTATAAAGCCTCTTGGCTTTAACTACTAAATTTATTTGTCTAACTTTCAAGTCAACTCAGAAACTTAAAATAAGCATTTTGATTTTGGCTATTTTCCTTCTTGGTCAATTCAGTTCTTCAGAAGTTGTTTTCATAGGAGCCAACTTAATAACTGTCAAAACATTTTTGATTTTATATAGGTGGAAGCATGTGGTTTCTTCCTTTTCAAAATTAATTTGGCCTAAAAGTACAAACAAAGAAAATGATAAAAGATGAGTAGACAGGGACAGAGGAAGGCTCTCTTGCAATAGGGAAGTGGTCCAATGTAACAAGCATGAGGAGTGAAGAGCCAGGGAAGAGAAATAAGAATAAATATTTGGCATGTACAAGAACCTAATAACTTCAATTAACGTAAACATTATATGCCATAACATGAGCTAAGACAAAGAATATCAACAAGAATGAAAAATGGAACTGGAGGAGGAGGGAGGGAAAGGAGAAGGGAATTAAAAAAAAAAGAACCATGCTGCAATATGTACATGTAACAATTCCCCAAGACAATTGTAAACTACATCAGTTGCAAACATGCACAAATAAAATTTAAAAATTTTAAATATAATTTGGCCTAGAAAATAGTAATTTTATATGTGATTTCAGCTTTCCATGTGTAAAAGTGCTTATGTCTTGATTCAGTTTCATTCAAATGGATGACTTTTAAAATTCTACAGAAGAGTTTGAAATTAGGAAGAAAGTTTTGAGTATTCAAATTGCAAAGTGGCTTACTAAACTCCAAATGGGCTCAAATGTACAATTGTAGAGTATATGGTAAAAGCATTTATGTATATCTCTCAGTACAAGCTCTCATATCCTGTGACATATTCACTTCATTGCTTTCAGTGATATTTTTAAAGCTGTGCTTGCAAAAAACATCCTTTGCCACATACATGCATTTTTAAACTGCATTCACCTGCATAAAGTCTTACTGGATACCTCCTAGTTACTAAGCTTGTCACTGGGTAGGGTCTGAGGATGTCCCCTGAGGTTTAAACAAGGAACCTGACCCACCCATTTGCAGAATAAGTTTGCAGGATCACTTTTCAGGACATGTTAGTAAGAGGCACAGGAAGGGTTTTTTTACAGAGATTTTAGAATACATTCAAGAGTGGAGTGCAGGTTCTCAGAACAATGAGATGCATTATTTCCTAGAACAGGGAACATTTCTGCTTTCCTTGAAGGGGTGGAAATACTGAGAAAAAGTACCCTTCCTGAAAGGTATTAGTTATTCAACAGCTATAAGCTCAGTTCATGTTTTGTTTTGCTTTGTTTTTTAATTGGTAATTTAAACATTCTTTATATTCTCTCAATCTGCTCCTTTATTTTAGGATCCGATTTCTGCTTTTTATTTTTTCAATGAAAGCAACTTAGGGACTTTTAGTATTTCTGAAAAATGGGGGATGTGATAGTATTATAGACAGCTAAGCTAGGGAGAAATATTGTAGGCAGTCACATAGGGAGGGCTAGGCCCTTGAGAGAGCCAGGACAAAGGGGAAATGTATTTCTTTCTTTCTTTCTTTTTCTTTTTCTTTTTTCTTTTTTTTTTTTTTTTGAGACAGGGTCTGGCTATGCAGTTCAGTCTGGTCTTGAGCTCACTTTGTAGCCCAGGCTGGTCTCGAACTCGCAACGATCCTCCTGCCTCAGCCTCCCCAGTGTTGGGATTACAGGCGTGAGCCACCACGCCTGGCAAGGGGGAACATATTTCAACTGTGGCTGGAGACACATCTGTTAGAGAAGAGGCTTCAAGATAAAGATGAGATGACCAGACCTGCATACTTCCTCAAAGGACAAACACCAGGCCTAATGAAGCTGAACGAGTAAGTAAAACCCAAAAGATACAATAGATACAGTGAACGGGAAAGAAATTGCTAAAAAGGAACAACTGGGATGAGGGAAAGGAGAAAAGCAAGAAGGAAGAGAAAAAATATATATGTATATACAAGGATAGCTGGGATAACTGTATTAGTGGTGTCTATTGGTTTATCGAAAGGAACAGTTAATGCTTAATTTTTATTTGACCAATCTTCTATAGTCAGCTCAATCCAGTAAACCTTGGGAAAGCAGAGAAGGGGGTTATAACTGTTGATATAACTCAGCAGCACAGTGCCTGCCTGGCATGCACAGGGTCCTGAGTTCAATTCTTGGTACCAAAATAAACAAACAAACAAAAAAGAAGACAGAGGAGAAATTCTCTTTCCCGTCTATACCTGACATTTTTAAGGGGTTTTAAATGATCAGTAGGGGAATGAATGGACCACAGTCCATCGACTTGTAAAATGATTCCTTTGGAATGTAAATAAGCCCCAGGAACAGACGTTTCATAATAAGGCCCGCTCAGGGCTACTGGGTTCCCCAGTCTTCTGAATTTTATACTAATGCAGTTTCAGGATGCAGGTGGAAAGCACCATAGTTTCCTTTTTGTGTCCATTCTTACTGCAGATAAAGACATTCCACAGAGGTCCCCATCATACTCGGGTGGGAAAACAGAAACGAGGTTAGAGATTCTAAATCTGAGCCAAAGCTTCTAAGCTCAGCATGTGTTTTCTGAGCCTCACCACAGACAAATCAACTGTTTGATTTAATGACCCAGTGTGCTCAGCAGCCTGCCAACGACTAGCTCACAGCTTTCTCGGTTGAGTGACCTGAGATGTCTAGAAGACATGGAGTTATCCAGAGGCCCATTTGGTAAAGATATGGGAGAGAAATAGAAAACATTTACACTCCAGGTTGAGTGTTCATAGCACAGCAGGGGAAGGGAGATGAAAGGACTCTTGCTTTTGTATTTTCCTCTATCATCTGCTTATATGAAAAATTTTTAGGAGGACAAGTCAGCATAGACATGTGAAAAGCAGGTCAGGTAGCAAGTGTACATGAAAGAACAAAGACCTGGCCTCCAGCAGATGCTCCTCCTGCCACAGTTGTGATGTGTTCTCATGCTCTGCACTGACTCCCTCTAGGGCTTAGTCCTATCTGACTGCCTAGAATATCTCTACCTAACTTACCTGTCTATAATAGTAAGAAACTCCACTCTGAGTACGTCCTGTGGAGCTTAAAGCTGTGTGAGGAGCATGGGGAGGGGCTTGGGGTCCTGGGTCTTTCTGGGTATCCAGCCACTGATGGAGTTTCTGAGTCACTTGGAAAGGGTGGGGCTAACTTACTGCTCTGAGAGGTATAAACATGAGGTTGAAGAGACTTCCCAAGTGTGGTTTCTTTTCCTAAACAGGTAGGGGAATCCTTATTCCCCTGAGAGACAAGTGAGGATCATAGGAGAAAATCATCAAGGATATCAGTCTCCTCTTTGGGGCCCTCTTTAAGCACCACATTTCTTGCGCCTTTGCAGAGAGGTGGTTTCTGAGAGAGTCATAAAAGCTGGAACATAAGAGATTGTGAAGAGTAATAGTGTACTGTCATTTAGACTGGCATTCTGAAACAAGAGGTTAGAGTAACAAACTGGCTGAGCAGATGAGTGTGAGCTGTCAGTTACAGAGATCCAGGAAATGCACAGGAAGTTTCCAAAGCTCTACACTTGGGAACCAATCAGAGAATGCTATCTTCAAGGAATCAACAGGTTTTTGATAGGTTGACCTAGATCTGACATCAGGCTGAAGGGTGGAGGATACAAAAGATGGCTGTCATAATCTCTTGGCCACCGTGCTCCCTCTTTCACAGTGATTTGCACTTACTCTGTAGATACTTAGCTCTTTTCTATAAAGGTGGCATTTCCTGGTGTCCACAAGTACCATCGGGAAACATAGTGAAGAAGTGACTTAGGAGAGCTCCTTGAGGTTTGAAGAAATGGGGCGGTGAAGCAAGTGATGCAATAAGGACAGCTAGAGATAAAAGGTGGTCCAGAGCAGAAGCCCAAGAGAGACTTTGACCACAGGGTGCACAAAAATGGGCAGGCTGGACTAGATGGCTACTCAAGCAGGAGAACACGTTACTGACAGCTATTTCCCCCAAAGGAAGAGGAAGCGTAATAAAGTACTGGTAAGAGCAAAAGTATGGGAGCAAAAGAGACATATTAAACTTCAGGTCACACACACATGAAAACTTTACAGTGGGTGGAGATTTTCTTATCTTCAGAAGAGCCTAAAATGCTCTGTTGCATGTTTGGGTAAGCAGCAGATGCCCTAGTGGCACTTAGATGTCTGCCCCAGCCCTAATCTCCTACCTCAGTCTTAGTGTTGCCGGGCAGTTAGGTTCATGTGCTCAGATTCATTTGCCCAGGCTAACCAGATCAAAGGAGCCATTTATTGTGCTGAAAAGAAGGAAAAGGCTTCATTCAAAGCTGCTTTCGAGGAGACAAAGGGATCCATTTGCCTCAAGTCACCACCTTACCATACACAACCTTATAAGGCTCTTCTGCTGTAAGGAACAGAGGGGAGGGGAAGCACAGAGAGAAACATGCACCTTTCTTGCTTTACCACCTCAAGCCATTTTCAGCCCATTCTCCCCCTCCTTGTGGAAAGGAAACTGACCCCTGGCCTCCAGAGGCCTGCACCTGCATATTGTGTCACTTCTTTAAGGCTGAGGAGAGAAGAGGGTGTTGGTTATGTGCTCTGGGGGAGGATGTTAAAGAAATCCCTTACCTCTCAAAGAAAATAATCTAACTTTTAAAGTTCCATTTTGAGGTGCTGGTTACATCACTGGATAAACTTGAAGCTGTTAGTTGATCCATTTCCCTTATCTCTCCTTCCCCTCCATCCTCCTCCCTTGTAATTACATTTGGGACATCTCAGATTTTTCTTTTTTTCAGGAAACAGACTATTTCAAAAGGTACAAAAACAACCACTAAGGAGAGCAGGTCTAGGCTAGTCTTGTAGGGGAAACCAATACAGCTCCTATGCATGCCCATCTCCTATTGTTACAGGCAGCTGAGTTAGATAGAAATATTATAGGCAGTCAGACAGGGCCAGGCCCTCGAAGGAGCGATATGGAAGACAAGATACCTTGCAAATGGAGATGTATTTGCTGTGGGCCAGACCGCAAGACAAAGGACTAAACAAATGCATCCATGTACCTCCCTAGGTGTGGACATCAGGGATTGATATTCTAAATAGGTAGTGATCACCTTCAAAAGCCAGGAAGAGTCACTAGCCCAACCAGCTACAGGAAAAGCCCCTGTTCTGTATTCATACCGGCTTGCTACGTGACTTGCTTCCCCATTTGATCCCAATTTAATCAATTTTACCTGAACAATTACACTTATAATCTTATTGGCTGACCATAATTTTGTCCCACCTCATGCCCACCTTGTAATTTCCCATTTCCCCTCTCTTGGACCCACCTCACCTAGTGGTTTTGCTCTATAAAGACCGTGGGAAGGGCAAGGTCCTTGGCAACCCACTTGGACCCCCTTCTGTCCCTCTCTTGGACAGATGCTTTCTTTCCCTCAATAAATATATTCTACTCCTAACCTCCGTTGTTCCTAAAATTCATTCTTCTATTTTAGAGAACAAGAGCTCATCCCAGGTATTGTTCAGGTTGAGAGTTTCTATTTTCCTGTATCACTATCTATAATTTATAATTTAGCTTTTGTTAGTATACACACACAGCCCTTTCCTCCTTCCTTCCTGTATGTTTTCCCATCTCCCTATCTGGGGGTAAATCTTACGGTTTTTAAAATTATTTTGATGGGTGAACTTCAGTCCAGCTTCTGCAAATTTAATGGGCAGCCATAAGCTACCGGTTAACTTCAACCACCAGGGGGTGCCCAAAACCTGTGGAGGCAGAGATACCGCTTGTCAAGAAGGCCACCCTTAAAGTACATCTCTGTGTAAGGAAGGGGAGGAGGAGGATAAAAGACCTCCCCACCCCATCAGCTTCAGGATTCCTGCCCTCTCTAGATCGTCTCTGATGAACTTCCATGGGGAAAACAAGCTAGGACGGGGCCAGCTCTGCTCATTTGAAGTCGGAGGTCAGCAGGGATAACTCACTGTGCTGGCCTAGAGACTGGTGGAGCAGGCTGGATAAGTGAGATTGGACTGGGTGATCCTGTGGGATCAGGAGCCAGAAAAACATATACTGCAATGTCTGGGATGTATTTATACCACAATAATTGCTGTTTATCTGAGATTCAAATTTAAATGGATGTCTTGAGTTTTTATTTTCTGAACTGTAAACGTTATGGAGGGGGCAGTCAAGGAAGGAGTTAAAATATCACAGGGTCTGTTTTGTTGGACTGACAGGGATTAAAATAACAAAATCTGAGCTTGGGGTGGAGAAATAACTGAAGTAATGCTGCTCCCTAGACTGCCTTGGACTCAGTGGAATGGATGTGGGACAGTTTGTCCTGACATGTTAGAGGCCAGCAAAGCAATATTCTAAAAAGTTGCACCTTTAACACATTGGACTCTGCATGGCTGCATTAAATACTTATCACACAGCTGCCATGTTGCATTGCCTCAACAGTTTGCACTAATAACTCACCAATTAAATTGCACATTCTGGAGCAGCTTGTGTGTGTGTGTGTGTGTGTGTGTGTGTTGATGTCCATGGCACTTTTATACATCTCCTTGCTGAATGTCAAGTGCCTATCTGTGCTCACTAATTTTTCTAAAATTCCAAAGCACACATTTACTAATTGACTCCAAACTCATTATTGGACAGTGCTAACCTAGAAAAGTAGCCTGCGGGAGGCGTGCACAGACAATATTATAAGGCAGGTCTGTTATCCATTGCTCCCTCTGTACTAAAACCTACCTCACAAAATTGGTTTATTTTTTCAGAAGTTCCTTCTTTGACAGAAACAAAGACAGACTGAAGCTCTCCACAGATGGCACGCAGGATGAAGCAGGAAAAGGTCTGGAAACCTTTCCATGTGTGGAATCACTGAAGGAAGGAAAGGTGGAAGAGAGGCCTGAGAGGGGTCATGAGGGACTGTGATGTTTTCCTGCCGCTCTAAGCCGTTCTGACTGTGAGGCCAGATGCTCCATTTTAATCACTAAGACTGACTGCCTCAAGGTGGGACAGGTGGCTTCACAAACCAAGAGCTCTGATAACTGGAAAAGCTATAGTCAATTCTAGGAGAGCAGCCACTAGGGACAATGTAAAATAAACATGCATTTGGAAGGAAGTTATGGCTAGGCGTTTTATAAGGAGCTGTCCACATTTAAGTACTTGTGGCTCCAAAGGAATCTGTCTTGAGGTTCCTCTCAGTACCCCTTGTTCTTCAAATCCAGATGGACCTAAAACGAAGCCATCCAATCACTCAACATACGCTATAATGAAAATACAATTCACTCTTATAAATTACTGAAATTAACTACTTTTACATGATTCTCACTGGCAGGTAAAAACAGTTTCTGTTGTGGCTTTATCAGAGGGCTGAGGTCAGAAGTGACAAGAACAAGCTCATCTCTGCCAGGGGACCAAGGGTCGCTCTCACCTTCATGTCAGGGAGTTCCGGTTCCCGAGCACATTCCAGCTCACTTCGACCTCCCCTGCAGTTCAGGCCCTGGGAGACTTGCTACTTCCCGGCTCACATCTGCCTTATTTCCAGTTACAATTTTTCTGACAATTAAAGAAAGTTTTAGAATCTTTGCATTTGTATCATTACATTTATGCATGTCTCTAACATTTAGGGGTGTTTTTAGTCTCTCAGACACTTTATTATGTATTTATTCAACCTGACAAGGAGAACTAGAAATACATAAGGATAATGATGGGAATGGCAGTTACAATGGAAGATTTAAAAATCCAAGTTTGAATTTTCCTTCCTCTGTCCCACAAAAAGCCACAGGAGCCTATTTTCAGCAGAAGGGCTGCACTCAGACATTGCTAACACACTGTCACGTGTCACTCAAGGGACAGCACTGAGAAACCCGAAATGCCGCATGATGACTCAAGTTGGCTATGACAGTTTGTCAGTGGTTAAAATGTAAAGATACCAGGGAAAAGCATCAGAAATAAAGAGCAAAACAGAGGCAGATTTCTCCTCCTTGTAATCAATCAAATGGAAGTTCTTTAAAAATGGGGAAATATTAACATTTCAGGACAGCTCTCTTTTATCAAAGGCTTTATCATCTTATTCATTTTGCTTAGGGCTAAATTTCACTAGTGACATTTTGTACTTGATCATTTCCTGTCCTGAGGGAATGACTGTCCTGTGCAGCATGGGATTCTGCAGGATCCCTGACTGCTTCTGACTGCAGCCAGGAGCTTCCATCCCTCAAGTATGACAACCAAAGCATCCATGGGTATTGTCAAACATCCCTGTGATGTGTGTGAGGGGACAAAATAGCCGCTGGGTAAACAATGACTCAGTTTCTGATGACAAAAGATTGCCATGGCCACAGGCCCCCCTCAGATTCCAAGGCAGCCAAGCACTGAGCAGTTACCCGGAGCCTGCTGGGGACCGTCCCTACAAACAGAGAAACAGTGCTCCTCGACAGCTCTTCAAGAGCAGGACAACTTTTTGTGTGTTTATTTTATTTTTATTAGTACACGTTTATAGTACATAATGATTACATTCATCATGGGAAGTTACATGTACAAAACATATATTAATTCTTTATAATTGGTAATAGCCCTGTGAGGGTGAAAGATAATTGATTAGTAATTACAACTCCAAATGGAGAGTTTTGGGTGCAGAGTTTAGGAGGATAAATCATTTTGATGAAAGATGATGGTGACGGTTGCACAGCAGTGGCAATGTAGGGATTCCACTAAACTGGACACTTAAAATGGTCAAAACACTGCATCCTGTTGTGCGTATTTTACTGCAATGTTTTAAATTCTTCCTTAAAAAAAAGTCATTAAGTCTTTTCAAATGAAAATGCCTCATACAGAGACAACATATACAGAAGAAAAATCCAGCTTTGAAGGAACAAAACTCAGTAGCCGAATTAGCCTGGAAGGGGAGCCTGGAACAGGGCCTGTGGGCCTGGGATCTCAAGCATAGGGCATCCAGGGCACTGTGGCCTGAGTGCCGGGTGCAGCATGAGAAGTCCTGAGACCACCTGAAGAAGCCACTGCCAGGTCAAGGGGCTGGGTGCAAGTAGGAACACATGGGCTGAACTGGGGGCCACCCCAAGAGGTCCAAGTTACAGGCCAGGTGTATAGCACTCTCCACCCGAGACCTAGAAATGCCTCAGCCTACCTGGAGCTTTAGCAGGATTTCACATTTTAAAAGGGGGCTTTGTACATGTAATGTGGTTAATCAGAATGTAAAGGGAGCAGGCTAAAAGTAGAAGAGATGAAGCTAGAAAAGCAAGGTAAGAAAATAAATATGAAGATCAGTTTCTCTGGATGAAGAAACCGCGCAGATTTGTGACAGAGGGGCATGTGATGAGACCTGGGAGTCTCAAGATTGCGGCCGGCTCCCACTGAGTAGCGTTACATGGAAATGCACAGCCACAGGCTAGAAATTAGTCCCCTGTGTAAGCTGCAGACCTCACCAAAACCAACCTCCAAAGTGAAAACTATATATTGATAAAGCAACCCTACATATATTAACATTTCTAGGAATACAAATTATTATCTAACTCATATATTCTGAATAATTATGCCCCATAAGCATTTCCTATTATGTATGTCAGATGAAAGACATTAATGTGGGGGTGCACTGCAGTTACTAGAGCAAACAGAACCATTAGGGAAGATGTATGTGTGCACCAGGGAGGAAGATATATACACATATGCCTAAAATAGGAATTGAGTCACAGGCTTTTGGTGGCCCAGAAGTCTCATAGTCTGCTGTCTGCAAGCTGGAGTCCCAGGAAAGCCAGTGGTACAATTCTGTCTGAGTGCAAAAGCCGGGAATGAGGAGAACTGCTTTAGGATGCCAGAGAAGATGAACAAGCAATTTGCTCTTCTACCTGTGTGCTTGCACATGTGTGTGTGTACGGGTGGGTATTACTTAGATTGAAAGCAGGGCCTTCATGCTGGTGCTGAGCTACATCCTCAGCCCTTTTTAAATGTCTTACAAAGTTATTAAATTGCCCATGTTGGGCTCAAACTTGCAATCTTGCCTCAGCATCCCAGAGTGCTGGGGTTATAGGTATGAGTCACCATGCATGGTTCCCTCATCTCTTTATTCTACTGCCTTACAGGAATTGGATGCTGCCTGCTTTCTTTAGTGGGGATGGATCTTCTTTACTAGGTCTACCAATTCAAATGCTAAGCTCCATGGAAACACCATTTTGAAACAACCTGGTCCCAGTGGACAAAAACCAGCCCCAAGATGCTGTGCATCTTGATAAAAAGAAAGGCAGACAGATCCAGGACTGCACAGAGTACAGTTAGTGGGGACTTATTGACAGAAGCATGGACCTAGGCAGTAACAGTATCAAGTGGATTCCTACAACTTGAGTCAGAAATAAGAGTGTGTCCTAACCAGGACAAGTGACTTCACCCAACCCAGAATGTATCTGGCTTATTTCATGTTAATATCAGTCAGGTTCACTGTTGAACCTGACTGCTATCAGGGTCCTCTCATGCATTTCCACTTTCTACTCTAAGAGTTTTGCATGCTGGGAAACTGCAGAGAAACCTCAACTAGGGCTACTCTGGGGAACTCATAGTGGTTATGAGTCAAGATGGCTGCAGTCATGCCAAGTTGCAAAATTGAGAGTTGGTGAAATGCAGGTGTTCACTGAAAAGACCTTGGCTGCTGCCTTTCTGCAGAGAGGCTGACTACCTCCTGGGAAAGGAATGTGTAGCGATAACTGTTAACAAATAAAACACTGGCCATTCCCAGGCTCTAGCCAAGGCTGGGAATGATCTCTTCCAGCCACATAGGCCTGTTGGCACCCAGTCACTTTTGTCTGCACACAGTACTTAAAAGAAACTAACAAACTGAGTACAGTGGGGTATATTCTCGCTTGCTTGCCAAAGTCTCCACGTCAAGCAAGATCCCTCCCTCGTCCTCTTCTTCATCTTGGGTGCCGTCTCCTCCCTCGATGTGTGGTGATATATTATTTGATTATGCTCATATCCACTGCACTTTTGTAATAAACTTACTTTCATCTTTTAAAACTCATTATGTGGCTTTTCTCTGTGAGGATCTGAACCCCAAACCTCTGTGGCCACAGCCTCTATGCAGCTTCTTTTGTTAAAACAATGTATGCTTAAATTTTTAAGTGTTCTACAGTAAAAGACACATTGTCATCAATCCTCTTCAGAATACTGCCCCTTGCTCCGAACATACTTATCCCATTCTCTTGCCGTTTTCCGAAGCAGTTCTGGAAGTCTTCTTTCATGTCATTAGTTGCACTGTTGTGACTGCCTCAATATCACAACAAATTCAATTTGAAACATTTATCTTTCATGGTCATTTTAACTTTGGGGAAGAGACAGAAGTAACCCAATGCCTGAATAAGGTGGATGAGGACACAGTTTAATGTTTTTTGAGCCTGCTTTTTTGTTGGATGGCCCTCAGCTCCAATAATCACTGTATTCTGAGCACAGTTTGTAAAGACTTCAAGAACTTCTAGAACTTTCAGAAAATGGCAGGAACAATGGGATTAGGGCATTTTAAGTGAGGAAGAATATTTTGAGAAGTGTTAATGGCAATGTGTCATTTATTGTAAAAATTTCTAATTTTTTTCAAAATTCACTGCATTTCTTGATCATACCTAATAATTTTTTAACCAGTTGGGCATCTGTTAGCCCAATCGGGTTGACACATAGCATAAACCATCATAATGAGAAAAGTAGGTAAGGGACTTATTAAATATGTACCCTCACCTTCCCAGAGAAGGAAAACACTGTTTTCATGAATGTGACAGAACTATCAAAACCAAAATAAATTAATTGTATTCAAAGTAGGATATAAATCAAGGTTGTCTCAGACTTCTGCTTGTTTTATAATATTACAAAAATTACTTTTTTCTTGAAAAAGTAAACCAATTTAAGAGCTTAGAAATCTTTCTGTAGCTAGAATTAATAGAACTTGCTCTAACCATGAACTCTAAGCCACTCACAAGTAGCTCAGACAACTGTGCTAAAAATGAACCTGCATGAATGTTGGGAATTGTTTAGTTTTAGAGTACAAAACCAAATTAGCTTTAAATTAACTTCACTACATAAACTACCCTGTGTCTCTCCCCTGGGAATTGTAGATAGATGATATTATAACTAAAGAAAATGGAAAGCAACAGCCTTGAAAATATTGATAGATTCAAACAAGCCCCTCATCCTTCTTTCCCATGTTTTTTAATTTAGTGTCCTCCTGGTATTCATTCTCATCCTCTAATTTTACTTTACAATCAGTGCTATTAATGGTACACTGGCATATTTAATTATAACGAGTATTTGTAGGCAAATCTTTCCACTTCAATAAGAAATTTAATTTTCTCCTTTAGCAAACAAAGGATGTTCCCTGAAGTGACACATACAACTATACTTCTTATTAAATAATTTTAGCTCTCTTGTGTTTTCTAAAGATTCCACTTTGTAATTTAATAGTGTATTGAGTTCAACATCTTTGTTAACTGGCTAAGGCTGCCCTAACAAACACTACCAACTGGGGGCCTTAGATAACAGAAAAGTAGGTTCCAGAGGCCAGAAGTCCAAAATCAAGCTTTTGACAGGGTTGGTTTCACCTTGGATGCTCAGAAGGAAAATTTGCTCCCTGCCTCCCTCCTTCTGGTGGCTCCTGGCAGTCCTCGACATTGCTCGGCTTGCAGCTGCAAAATTTCAATCCCTGCCCCATCCTCCTCTTCTGTGTGCCTGTCTGCGTCTCTTCTTATAAGGATAAGAGTGGATTAGGACCCACGCTAATCCAGTATGAGCTCTGTGAACTTTATGGCACAGGTGAAGATCATATTTCCAAACAGGGTCACATTCTGAAGTTCCAAAGGGGCATGAACAGGGGTGGGGGGCACTGTTCAATCCGCACAGCATCTCTGTAGTGTAGCTACTCTCTAATCATTTCACTGTGTTTTCATTTGAGCACATGAGTGGTATGGACTATCTCAGGTGGCTGAATGGCTTCTGCGACTCTGTTGGCCTTTGTTGCTGCCATATTCTGCACACATCCCAGCTTACCTTCTCTGGTTTTAATGACTGTTCACAAATTGGAGGCCCAATACTCAAGAACCAGTGATGGAGCCTGTCCTCCACTCCTCAAGGATTCAACCACATGAGCAGGGGCTAAGCAAGCACCTACCTGGAATTGTTGTTTTGGAATCCTGGAAATTAGACAGAACAGCCTTTTCTCTTTCATCAAAAAGTCTCCAGCTGTTGTGGCTTCAACCTCATGAGGAAGCTGGTCTGGAGAAATCAAGTCAGCACAAGGGAGAATCAAACATGAAAGATGAGAGTCCAACAGCATTCATGGCCTGATTTCAGACATTAAGTTCAGTTTCACACAATTCCTTCCAAAATATACTTCTTTTTTTGTATATTTGTTAATTGTGACTATGGACTGAAGGTGTAGCTCAGTGATAGAGCATTTGTCTAGCATCTGTGAGGCCATGTGTTTGCTCCACAGAACTAAAGGGAAAAAAAAAGGAATTCTAGCTATAAAAAAAAAAAAAAAAAAAAAAAAAAAAAGACATTGCTATCCTAAAGATATATTTCTCATTGAGGATGGGGAACTGGCTGTAGGACATGCTTTGGTCAGTGGAAGCTAGCAGACCTCACCCAAGCAGGGGTTGAAATGTGCTTGAAAACTGTGTTTGACTTTATGCTTCCACATGGTCTTGAAAAAAGCACGTGCCAGAAGCTACCAGTGAAGAACAAATGGCTCCATGGAGCATACTTGAAGCCTACCTGCAGCCGAGAGCCAGGCCCAGCCCTGTTTTGGTCAGCTAAACTCAGGGAAACTTGCAGATGTGTGACCAAGAAATAAATGCCAGATGCCACAAACCATTGAGTTTTGAAGTAGTTTGTTATGAAGCGTAATTGTGAGTAGAGCTGACTGTTACAGTTGGTGTCTAGATGTCCCCCTAAAGCCTCATGCAGTCATGGGTGTGGGCTTTTAGAGTTTATGATTGATTCATGGTCCAGTGTTGGAATTATGGATGTGAGTGCTACACCTGCCCGGGGGCGGATAGTTTGCATACAATGTAAGGGAGGAAAAGAGGCTGCTTGCCACTGCTCCTCCCTTGTGCTCTTGTTGCTTTTTTGTTGCTTTCCACTGCACTGGTTGCCCTCTGCCATGTGCCACCCTGCCTTGAAGCCAGCCAAGTATGGACTGAAACCTCCACAGACTGTGAACTAAATAAACCTTTCCTTCCTTAATTTTGGGCATCAGGTATTTTATCCCAGCAATGAGAGAAAAGTAACCGAGACACTGACCAATATACCGTGCTAGCTAATGGAAGTCTGCTCCCAAAATAAGTTGACAGACATCTAA
Organism: Chinchilla lanigera; assembly: GCF_000276665.1. NCBI lineage: Eukaryota > Metazoa > Chordata > Mammalia > Rodentia > Chinchillidae > Chinchilla > Chinchilla lanigera. The sequence continues at coordinate 239,025 of NW_004955606.1, forward strand.
TTAAAGAACTAGAAATTGTACTGCTTTCCAATCCTAGCAAAAAGGGAACTCAACCTTTATTGAAATCACATCTGCTGAAGCTGGGATATATTGCTCTGCCAAGAAAGTAAGTGTAAAAATTAATATTCTCCACTATCCCTGTCTCAAATAAAGCATGCTACACATGCTGAACAAAGATACGGTGTGTTTTCCTTACACATTTATAAGTAACAATTATGGTTATCGCATTGTTCCTGTATTGCAGTAGCTAAATTTGACCTGTGAACTGGAGGTCGCAGGATTCCATAAAGCCACTGATCCAGAAGACAAGATTCTGGCCACAGTTTTGGGCTTAGAGAGAGGCTCAGGAACCACATCACTTTAATTTGCCTTCCTCAGCATCTGTAGCTTGCCTGATCATTGCAGGGGGCTGCAGCTCACAGTGGTCACTTACACCTCAGCAGGACCTCTCAGCTGGCCTCTTCCAGCCCTGCTTCCTGCCAGCCAGCCTCTGCCTGGGGCAACACAGAGAGATTGCCCCACTGCAACTACCTGTTTCTCAACGAGTTCTGAAGCCCAGCCTTGAGAAGAGAGACTGCTCATCAAGTTTCCCATCTCCTGGAGTACTCTACTGGAGTTCAGATATTTCCTTCGGAGTTCTCTTTATCCCTCTGTTGCAAATCCTCTGTAAGATTTAATAATTCCTCACATTAATTTTCCCATCCAAATTACTATTTATTTCTGATTCCCTCATTAGACATTGACTGATTCAGTTGCTAAAAAGGAATGGAAGACTTTCCAAAGTAAGCATAAATTTTATTGCTGAAAATTACTGTTCTCTGGAAACTTAAATGATTTATTTTACTTTATTAGAATGTTGTGTGTAACAGCCTAAGCTAGCTAATTTTAAACTTGCTAATTTCCATTGTATTTTATTTCAAATTGACACCAGCATATACACTCTGTGGTTTCTTGATCTCGGACTCTGTTTAGTTTTAATAAACCCACCAGCCTCACTATATCTATTTACTTCTGAAGTGGCCAGTGCAGAGTACAGCACAGCTGGCATATGTGAATGCCCTGGGCCCATGGATCTGGGGCAAAGAAGAAAATGAAGAGTTTTATTGACTTCTATATTATTACTTAATTTTCATAGTAAGTCTACATGATCAAGCTTTTATGGTTGAAAAAGCTGCTTCAGATTAACTTCTTAAGAATCAAACTCATAAGCAGAGTTCTCTGGTGTTTTTTCTTTTTCATTGCTTGTTGTTGTCATTTGGGGATGCAGACAAGACCTGCTGTTGATCTAAAACTTTATGTAAACAACCTTACATTTGAACATGGGGCAAAAAATATAGGAACAGAATATTACAGAAGTGGTGCTTCGTACATGACAGATTCTTAATGAATACTTGCTAAATAAATGTAAAAACAGAGGGGTACAGAATGAATCTTCAAAGTTCTGAGGTAAGTAGCAAATTTGGAACATCAAGCCCTGGTGTGAGGGGTGGGGAATATACACAGTTTCAGTACTTGCAACAAACTAAATGACAAGTGGAGGGGCTGCCATGCATGGAGACTTGGATATTCTAGCTGCATCACACATCATTTAGTTGTCCCTGAACTCCTATGGAATATAACCCCGAGACTATTCCCTGCATGTGGATGAAGAAATAAGGCTTAGAGTGCCCGATATAAATTATTAGGTAGCAAAGGCATTTCTGAATCAAAACCCTAACGCTTATCTACCACCCTTACGCTAATAGTCAAGAAAGAAGACACAGCCCAGCTCCATGGCAGGAGCAGAGTCTAGGTGCCCAGGGAGTGTGCTCAGACTGGGGACCCAGGTGCAGAAGACTGCACACCTGGCCTCGAGGGGGACACCTGTGTTACCTTCCAGCTCTTGCTACTGAGCTTAAAGTTACCAGGAAACACATGAGGGCAGGCATTGTTACTGCCTAGCAGGAATTGCAGCCTAATTAAATTCAACATGTCTGTGAGGAATGACAAGGCAGAGCAATTCTTCTTACTGATATACCGTTTTAGAATAGATTAGTATGATAAAATACAACATTATTTAATCACTAAGTAGAGTACAGTTTAGAAAGATGGTACACCAAAACAAGCCCAGATATTTTCATTACCTCTGTGTGTGTGTGTGTGTGTGTGTGTGTGTGTGTGTTTGTAGTACTGGGGGTTGAACCCAGAACCTTCACACTGAGCTACATCCAGCCATTGTAAAATTTTTTCTTATTTTGGGATGGGGAGTCTCACTAAATTGTCCAGGTTGGGCTCAAACTTGAGATCCTCTTGCCTCAGCCTCCCAGAATGCTGAGATTACAGCTATGCACCACGATGCCTAGCTTCAAGTATTATTTTAAAGGATTTCATATGATTTACAGGATCCAAAAATTTAAAACATCAGACAAATCTAAAACCAGCTTCTACAACAGTTATAATCCCCTAGGGAAAGTCGTCTTCAAAAACATTTAATTTTTTTAAATCAAATAAATATAAAACATCATTTAAAGTTTCAAGAATAGCTAAAGAAGCAACTCGAATTCATATTCTGAAATATTAGAGGCCTGCAGATAATGTTTCAAATAATTTTTACAACATGGAGAATATCTTTGCTATATGAAAAGGCAAAGACAATACCAATTTTTTATACAATGTGATGTCAATTATAAAAGAAAAATATGTCTAGGAGAAAAAACACTTCAAAAGAAGTGGCAGAGCACAGTGGAGGGCAGCTGTACTCCCACAGAGCCGGGGCATCGTGGGCTTATTGGCAGCACAGGCATAGCCCTGTGGGGTGAAGCAGCTGAAGGGACCGAAAATCTAAGACAAGCTTCTCTGCACATGTAGCTTAAAGAGAGGAAAGAATTGTCACTAGAGGCACAACCTGCAAACTGCCCACATACAGTAGCTATTGTGGGTGAAACCCCAGTAGGTCTTATGCCTGATACAGAAAATCATAGGTGTTCCACCTTCCCAGTCTTCTGCTTCCCTATTTCATCCCCTGTGGCAGGGGACCCTGTGCACGCATCTTCTCTGGCAAGGACGTTTTATTAAAGGTCCTATGGCTTTACTCCTGAGTCAATAGCAGGCCAAAACCTTGCGAAGGCTCCTTAGTGGTCTTTGCTTCTTCATTCCCTTTGGGTTAGTACCGTATTTGGTAGGAGAAAGGCAGAGGAGCCTGAACTTGAGATAGTGGAAGCCCGGGAACTGCTGTTACTAAAATTAGGGACAAAGCAGGTGTAACCTATAGATTTCAAAGTGCTGAGTCATTGTCTTCTTTGAACTGGGAATCTGAGAAGCTGAGTTTATTGGCGTAGCAGAGTAGAACTGGCTGAAGAGTCAACAGGAACTCAAGGAGAACTGGATCCAATCCTCCTTGCACCTCCCACACATCAGAAGTTATCTTTGAGTCCTTCTGGTCGGAAGTCGGGAGCTCATCTAGGACATTTTAACAATGTTCAGTTTTCTGAATTCTTCTCTGCTTTTATGGAATGTACTGAATGTTGATTTTCTTATTAAAGGAAAATATAAGAATTTTATGTAATTATTACAGAAAGCAGTCTGCATAGCACAGTCACTAGAAACTTATTAGTATAAATGTAGTTTCAAAGTTTATGAAACTCATGCAACTTCTCTGTGACGTTCTTTGCCTCTTCTGATCAGTTTTTGTTTGAAGTCCACATAGGGTAGCTACTTCTGCTTCATTTTGGGTCCTGTTACATAGAATATTGTTTTCTAACCTTTGATTTTTTTTTTTTTTTTGTCTTTTTCCATTGAATATGTTTCTTTTATACTGTGTACTGTTGGGTTTTGTTTTTTGATCCACTTTGCTAATCTGTGTTTTTTGACTAGGGAATTAAAACCATTTACATGGAGAATTATTACTGAAAGGTATTGACTAATTCCTGCCATTACATTATTTTCCTCATGTTCAGTCCCCCTTTTGGTAACCTTCTACTTAATTAATCAGCTTACCTGGTCCATTCATTTCCATTAGACTTTTTGGCATTGTTGGCCACCTTGTCACTTTCCAGGATATCCTTGAGAATTTTCTGGAGTGCTGATTTGGTGGTCAAGAACTTAAGTGCTCAGTGTCATAGAAAGACCTTACCTCTTTGTCAATTTTGAAAGATAGTTTTGCAGGACATATCAGTCTGGGTTACAAGTGCTGCAGTTGCTCTGGGGCTCAATCACAAATGATCCCTTACCAAAATGGCTCCTAATTATACACTCTCAGACATGGTGGGCACTACACTGGACTTTCTCCCCCAACTCCATCCTTCCTTGCAGAAGACATTACTTTCAGAGTAAAATTCCACATTGTTTTTGCAATTTATGATAGTCATGGGCTTCTCTTGGGGCCAGTGCTGCTAGAGTGGTCCAATGTCCTTCTCCAGAGCTACTGATGCTCTGGGCCTACCCTGCATCACAGGAGGTGGGTCTGCCCAGGAGCCAGACTGACTCATTCCTTACGCTGCACCGTACTCCATCTCTGTAGCTTCTCTTCAGTTCCTAGTCTTCCTGTGAGCTCCCTCCTTATTACTGGAGATTTACCTTTTTCCTTTTCTTCACCAAATTCCAGGTGTGTGACTCCGGGTCTCAGAGAGGCCACAATTCACTGCTATCCTCTACTCTGCCCTCCATAACACTGTTTTTTAAAAAACAAAACAAAACCTGTAAAACATGTCTTTCTACCTTTCATCCCAAACACTCAGTCCTTAGGCAGAAACAAAATAAATTCCATTTGTATGTTTAATATATGATCACATGGTCATTTGAGAAGGATGTAAAAGATGGAAATGGGATGTTATGGCCTAAATCTGAAATGTCCCCTAAAAGTCTCATGTTTGGAAGATGATTGGATCATGAGGCCACCATATGTATCAGAAAATTCATCTACTGATGAGTTCAGTTTCTGAATATGCAGTTAAGAGGTAGAACCTAGTTGAAAGTGAGTCGCTGGGAGTGTGGCCTGGAAGGGTATTTCTATTTCCCTTTATTCTGTGCTTCCTGACTGCCTTGAAATGAGCAGCCATCCTCAGTCAGGTGCTTCCACCATGCTGATTCTGCATGGGAACCAGCCAGCATGGACCAAAACTGTGAGCCAAAATAAACCTCTCCTCCTTTAAGTTGCATATGTCAGGTGTCTTGTCCCTGAGATGGAAAGTGGTTAAGACAGGACAGAAGAAAGACAGAGAATACATTTTTTAAAAAAATCATGTGGAAAATGAAATAAAAAACTAACACAGGCTATTAATCAAAGGTGAAGAATATAAAATTTCATGTAGGATATTATCACAAAAGTATAAAAATATAAAAAAGCAGAAGGCAAAAAGTGTGTCTTATAATTCTATAGCAGAGTGGCTGATTTTATTTGTTTGCATTCATTTATTAACTTGACATAAAACTGTGACTTATTTGCCTATTTACCCAGTCCTTGTTCAGAGGTGTATGTCACAAAGATGCTTCCCTGCCTTGAAAAACTTTAGATGCTGCAAGAGTATATGTGGGCTTCAGAGAGCAGAAAGAAAGGATGCCTTTCCTTCTCCTCACACTTGAAAGGCCACTAAAATGGCAATTGAGGTTTGTCTTTGCCAGTACATAATAAGTCCACAGAATAAGAGAAAGCAGGAATATAGGGGTCTAGGAAAACAATAGAACTATGTAATTGACTTAGTAGGTTATATACCAAGTCAAGAAAAAGTCAAGAAGTTTGGCAGCTGATGATATACGTACACCTGAAAGAAAGGGTGGATTCGGTACTAAAAGCAGGAGATGTGTAAAACACACAGCCATAAGTCCGAGAGCCACATGTATTTTCCAACTCCATGCAACCAGGCATTTGCCTTCGTCTGCTTGTGTCCCGTCTCCAATTCCCTCCAACCACTTCAGATTCAGCCACAGTGGTGGTGCCCTGACTGGTCCTCAATGAGTTTTCTCAGGACATGTGAAAAAACCAATCCAGCGTACAAGCCCCAGGGACAACCTGCTTCCGGTGAAGGATGGGAGTGACAGTGGACAGTCCTGTGTAGCTTGTCACGCAGTCCTAGTAGGACTGGACCCTACCTTACTAAGGTGAGCTCTTCTTCATTCTTAAATTATCTTTTCTTTCCACCATGCTCTGCAAGCCTACCCATTCTGCTTCCTCCAATCTCTTCCCAAATAGAACCTTAGTAGGTTATATACCAGAAGTAGAAAAAGTGCATGCCTACCTTTGTGCTAGTTCTGCTTTTAGGTACATGCCTACCTTTGTGCTACTTCTGCTTTTAGAGAAAAATCATACTAAAAAAATTTTGTTTGAATAATATTAATAAGTACCTAATAAACAAAATATACCACCCAAAAGGGGATCACTAAATCTAAAGAAAATTTTCCTGAAAAAAAGAATAATCATAATATAGCACATGGCTAAGCTTAAAGTAGCAGGTGAGCGGTCACTGTAATAAACACTTTTAAGAATAATCTAATCGCATTATGATGTGATAATACTAGGTTATTGGGTGAATTGAGAATGAGAAGTGTGAATAGCCATTGCATTTCATGATAAGAGAATTACTGTAGTCCTATGATTAATGGTATGCTATAGGCCCACAGACATTTCACGAGCCTACATTATCTGTCATTTAGTGTGTTGGTTCAATACATAACTTTAATTCCAGCCCTGACCTGGGGATATCTGTCCCCAGCCCAGGGATTACTAGATCCCTATGACAACAAAACCTAAAAGCCATGGTTGCCCTAGAGACAAGAGTGCCTCAGCACAGAAGCAATTTTCAGGACACTTAAAGCAAAGCTTACTCTCAACAAAAATAGATTAAATTCTTTTTGTGAAAGAAGCAGCTAGTAACTGATCTGAATAGAAATGAGTACAAAAAGGGGGAAAGAAATTCTTAAGAATATTCTCCTAGCTGGGTGTAGTAGCAAATGCTTTAATCCTAGCACTCTGGAAGCCTGAGGCGAAGGATGGCAACTTTGGACCTAGCCTGGGCAACTTAGTGACTTAGTGAGATTCTGTGTCAAAATGAAAAAGTAATTTTAAAAAGTGCTGGGGATTTTACTCAGTGGGAAGGTCCTAGATTCAATCCTCAGTACTGAAAACAACACCCCCAAATCAAGTATACTCTCTCAACAGAAACGACCTAATTTGAAAGTCATCTGACCCAAGGATCAGGTTCGACACAAATCAGAATGAAAGAGAAAAGCCACCCCTGGGGAAGCTGGTTGACTAGCACAGCCCAAGGCCTGGAATGTGACAATGATTGAAGTGAAGAGAATCGGATTCATGTCGCAGGTGAACAGGGGTAGCCTATCCTGTGAGAGAAGGGAAAGAGCAGGAATGTGAAACAAAAAAGCCAACATTAAAGATAGATGAAGAGGTTACCATTGCTTAACATTCAGGTGGCCAGGAGAATCTTTCTCACTGCTCTTCACTTTCTCACTTGAATATAAAAGAAGTAATTATTATGGAAAGGTTGATCTTCTACTCCCCATGTTACTCAAGAGTGCTTCTTGAAGATTTTTAATGTTTTCTATCCACAAAAGAACCAACTTCCAAAATGTGAGTAATCAGGTCCTCAGACTTTTCTTTAGCATTTGTAGGCATTCAATCTATTCCTCCAAGAGTCTGATAAACCAATGGCAAGAGTCAAAATAAGCCAACTGACAAAATAACCAGTATCTGTTTTCATCGAGGCTAAATTTTTGTATCATTCTGAGGCAACCATATGATTATTGAACAGAAGCAGTCAAATTTGAGAGGGAATAAAAGCATTTCCTGAAAATGATATTCATTCTGTGGGGTACACTGAAGTCATTTTCCTTTCTCACTGCCAAGACCCTGATTCTACACATAAAGTTCCCATAGTAGATTTACCTGGGCATTGACTCTTCTAAATTTATTCACTTATCTATTACCTTCTCTCCGGTATTTTGTTATAATGATGCAAATCTGCCCAACATAGACGGATCTCATGGTCTCGCCCAAGCTTGTTCCTGTTAGGGACAAAATTAAGTTCTTTGCCTCTGGATGGCTGAGGTCCCATTTACTTGCTGGCTGTGAGATGATGCTCCTCTTAGCTCTTTCAAGTCACCTACTTTCCTTCCACATAGCCCCTCCATTTTTAGGTAACAATACACATGGAGTTCTCCTACCAACCCAAGACAGCGCTCTGCCTTTCAGTCATATGCTTAGACTAGGCTCACCAGGTCATCTCTGTGTGTTAAGGTCAACTGTGACATTCAACCTGACACAGCATGGGAGTCTTAATATGTTCAGGCTCTGAGGGATTCACCGGTAGAATCTTGTCTTGGGGTTTGCATGTTAGAATTCTAACACAAATCTATCTTTTGTGTGTGTGTGTTTTTTTGAGACAGGTTCTCACTGTGCAGTTGAGGCTGGTCTTGAGCTCACTTTGTAGCCCAGCCTGGTCTCGAACTTGCAATGATCCTCCTACCTCAGCCTCCCGAGTATTGGGATTACAGGCGACAATACCTGTGCCACAATGCCTGGCCAAGTGTGGCATAAATGAGAAACAGTAGAGAATTATGAATCCGGTTCTTCTTAGTCTGTTCTGAGATTTACTAAGTTTTAAAACTGAATTTAATTTGTCTATCATTAAAATCTCATAGCCTGTCACAATTGAACTAACTTTCTCTCATTTTGTTTTTGTTTTGTTCTTTCTCCTTCAAAAACTTGAAATTAAAACATAACCAAGACTGTGAAGAGACTTTCTGTTTTCATAAAAATATGAATTATATTCAGATATATTATAATAGTCTAAAGTACCCACAGAAAGGAATGACCAGTGTGAACATAGCACTTTCTAGTTAGTATGTTACCCAACTCTAACCATTTATGAGTTAAAATCAACCACAAAATACAGCCAGTAATCTTGGGTTCTCTGAAGGACACATAGAAATAACTTTAAGAATGTACAGTAGTAAATTCAATGGTATTCATTACACAAGCAAAATCTGCAGGACAACAACAACTATGGGTCTACAGAACCATGACAGTTATTGTAAGCTTAGACCATCACTAGTATCCAAAATGAATTCCAGAACAACTTTTTAGGATGGAAACAAACTGTTCACCATAGAAGCCCTTTCTAGAAATGAATCTGAAAGCAAGAGAATTAGCAAATGAATGAAATACAGAAGTAAAGCAACTCTCCTCAAAATACAAAAATACCAGAGAAATGTTTTACTTCCAAAGGGTGTAACATAAATGTGAACCTACCTTCAAATTTCATTGTAATATGTTTATTAAAATCATCTATGTATTGATCTTTCAAAGTCCCAAATGATAACCTCATAGCTCCCAATAGTATAATAAAAATCACATTTTGCATTAAGTACCTTAAAGTTTTAAAGCAGTTGGCAAATATTTTCTCACTAATGTTCTTACACAGTCATTATGTGGTTAAGAGATGGCAAAAAATGCCTCAGGAATGGTGAATGCAGACTGTTCCCCCACCCACTTCCCTGCAGCCTGCAAACCTGGTTCCTAGCCTTTTGTTCTTCTGCTCAGAAAATGCTAGAGCTCCCTTGGGGCCACACCCACAAATCCCATCGCCTTCCTTTGACCTTCAGTGCCCCCACCCCTGTGCTTTAAAACACTCCAGTGCCGGCCTCACAGCTTATTCCCAACACAGCTGCTCCACGGAGCCGAGCAGAAATGCTCATGGAACTATGCAAAATCCCACTGATTACTATCAAAGTCTCTACTCATATCTCTCTGGGATAATTTCCTTCCCACCTACTTCCAGTTATCACAGACTTGACTTTCACTCTGAGGCTCTGACATTCACCTACTCCTCCTCTTCATTTCACTGATCAAGTCACCTCTTCTTCTTATTCCCATAGGTGGATTCAATTGGGAATGCAATCCACAGGACCCTAGAAACGTTTTGGGTCTCACTCTCAGGCATCACCAATGCTCCAGCACATGCTTGCCTATACTTCCCAGCCTTGGCACTAGGTGAGGTCATAAGAAGTTGTGAGCCACAAAATGTAAGCAGACTGAGGCAGATACAAGAGAAGTCCCTGCGCAGTTCTCCCAGCCACCTTCTCAGCTGTGGTGACCTCCACCCAATGCACTGAGAAGAGAGTAGAGAATAGAGTCCTGGATGTCTTAGAGGAACAGCCCCCTCCATCCCGACCTAACATCTAGCCTGTGTGAGACATAATCCTTGTTTGTTTTAAGCCAGAGAGACTCTGAAGTTGTTTATTGCAGTGCTTAATCTAAAGTGTCCTGACTAGAACAAGAATTAGTGGTCAATAATTATTCAAAGGTAAAATAATCAATCTATTTTTGACCAGTGGACATATGCTCAGAAGATTTTGCTGCTTAACCCATAATTTGCATAATTTTTTTCAATTTAAAAATCATACTTTTATTATTTATTTGTTTTAGACTTCTCAGGCAAATATTTTTCCTTCATAGTTCCTATGCTGATTTCCATAAAGACATGAAATTTACAAAGCAATATTTTAAATTTTACTTAGAGAGATAAGGCCTATGGCCAGGGGATCTCAGTTATTAGCTAATCATCCACCAGATATTGGTCTTGCCTTGATTCATATGGAAGTTAGAAGGACAGGCACTAAATGCTCCAGTCACTGAGAGGGCAGTGAGGAAGTAGGTCAAAAGGCTATGAGTGTGATAATTAATGTTATGTGTCAACTTGACTGGGCCACAGGATGCCCAGATATCTGTTGTTTTTTTTTTTTTTTTTCATTATTTTTTTTAAATTTTAAAGATAAAGGAAGGATAACATAATAATAGGGGGGGGCTTACCAAATTACAGAGGAAGAGGTAGGAAATTATCAATGGTTATTGTTTTACATATTGTTATCTACAAGATAGTTTCTCAGGAAAACAAATAGACAAATAATAGTGAGTTACAGACAAAAGAG